>NC_059279.1:13821940-13846940 GCF_017591435.1 Portunus trituberculatus | reverse complement strand
CTGGTACACGGGAATAATGGTTACGATGTGAGAATCAGCGAATAGGAAGCGGTGTTATGTAAGGCAAATTGAATGAAAAATGATGGAAAAGGAAGAAACGTCAAAAGCAATTAATGAAAAGCGATATTAGGTTGAAAAAAAAAAATCGAAAAATGGAGTGAACTTAAGAATACCCGAGAAAAAAATCTTAGGTAACGCAAAACAAACGAAAAAAAAAAAAAAATCAGAACACAAAAAAAAAAAAATAAATAAAATAAAAAAGAAAAAGAACCCAATCAACAATGGAAAAGAAAACCACACATTACCAAATAATAAAAGAAAACATAAGAACAAATAATAAAACAACAAACCAAGATAAACAATAGTACTCAACACAAAAATAGCAAAACGAGAGAGAGAGAGAGAGAGAGAGAGAGAGAGAGAGAGAGAGAGAGAGAGAGAGAGAGAGAGAGAGATTAAATAACAGAACGGAAGAGTAGCAAGAACACACAGAGTCCAACACTTACCTAACCTCCTCTAATCTGCGCGGACAAAGGCGTGAGTGTTCCCAGCAGTCACGCGTCCATTGTCTTGGCGGGACTTGGGCGACTCTCTTCAAGGAGTCACTTCAAGCCAACACAACATAATTCACTGCCTTCACGTACAATCTGAGCTGGCTATAACTCACTTCAGACCTCCTCCTGCTTCCTCCTCCTCCTCCTCCTCTTCCCTTCTCTGATGACCACCTTTTCTTCCTACTTTTTCCTCTAATGATCATCTTTTGTTCTTCTCTCCCTTTTCTTCTTTTCTTCCTTCTCTGATCTCCTTTTCTTCCTACTCTTTCTCAGATGATTTGCTTTTCTTCTCTTTGCTATATTTTCCTTTTCATCCTCCTCCTCCTCTGATAAAACCCTTTTTCTTTCTTTTTTCTTCTTTTAATCTTCGTTTTTCTTACTCCTTCATTCCCTAACTCTTCTGATGACAATTTTCTTCCTCTTCTAATGATGATGTAACTTTCTTACTACTCTCCTTTTCCTCCTCCTCCTCCTCCTCTCTTGTTGTTGTTGTTCTTTTCTATTTCTTCTTCTTCTTCTTCCTAGCCACAGGGCAGTTTAGAGGCTCTCACTGCCTGAAAGTAAGACAACCAGTACCATTTATACAATGCTTTGGCCCTGTACATGGAGCTACGTACATCATTTATGCTAATTACGTTATGTAAATTATACGGAAGTCTGACGTATATGTGTTACTCAGGGTATCTTATAGGGTTAAATTCTTTCAAAGTCACTCTTCTATTTATCTACGTGTTACTTATCTTAATTTAGCATTCAAGTGGTAAAGAAATAGATTTAAATGAACAATACAAGCACATATAAGGTGTATTGCATATCTGAATGTGTTTAAATGAAATGTATGAAAGTACCTGCATAACATCTTCCCCCCCTCCCTCTCTCTCTCTCTCTCTCTCTCTCTCTCTCTAATCCAGTTACTCTTTAATCACTCTACCGCCTCGTTCTCGTTATTTACTTTTAATCTTCGTACTTTCCTCGTTATATCCGCCATCCTCTCTCTCTCTCTCTCTCTCTCTCTCTCTCTCTCTCGAAGAAAGCGGTTTAAAGCAAGTTCAATCGTGTGTGTGTGTGTGTGTGTGTGTGTGTGTGTGTGTGTGTGTGTGTGTGTGTGTGTGTGTGTGTGTGTGTGTGTGTGTGTGTGTGTGTGTGTGTGTGTGTGTGTGTGTGTGTGTGTGTGTGTGTGTGTGTGTGAGACGTGAGAACTAACGAGGGAGAGAGGCGGAGATGACCCGCTAACGAGAGAGAGAGAGAGAGAGAGAGAGAGAGAGAGAGAGAGAGAGAGAGAGAGAGAGAGAGAGAGAGAGAGAGAGAGAGAGAGAGAGAGAGAGAGAGAGAGAGAGAGAGAGAGAGAGAGAGAGAGAGAGAGAGAGAGAGAGAGAGAGAGAGAGAGAGAGAGAGAGAGAGAGAGAGAGAGAGAGAGAGAGAGAGAGAGAGAGAGAGAGAGAGAGAGAGAGAGAGAGAGAGAGAGAGAGAGAGAGAGAGAGAGAGAGAGAGAGAGAGAGAGAGAGAGAGAGAGAGAGAGAGAGCCGATGGCAGGGAAATTACTAGGGCCATAATAGAAACGAAATTGAGCTTCAAGGAATAAAATGACAAGGAAACTAGGGACAAAAAATGATAAAGAGATGTCACAGATTTCGCGAGTTCGTGTCACACCGAGAGAGAGACAGACACACGCACAGACTGACACAGACAGACACGCAGATAGAGACAGACAGGTAATACATAGACACAAAATTAAAGAATGCCAGCGATTTGAGAGAGAGAGAGAGAGAGAGAGAGAGAGAGAGAGAGAGAGAGAGAGAGAGAGAGAGAGAGAGAGAGAGAGATTGTGAGTTGTTCAATAATTTCCTCACAGTGATGATAATGGTACTACGACCACTACCACCACCACTACCACCGTCACCGCTACCACTACCACTACTACTGATGCAATAACTTCTACTGCAATAATCGCTATAACTACGAATGTTATCTAGATCCAACACCAGATTAACAATAAGAACATTAGCATCAAAACAACAACAACAACAACAACAAAAGGCGGTGGCATAGTGCATAAGGTAGTGAGCGTGGGATCGAGCAGACGTCCATGTGTAGGTTCGAATCCTACCACCTATCGCCTTTATACTTTGCCCTTTGTCGAGTGGTTTAAAGTTACCTACATGTCACCATGATACCCTGGTTCTAGGTCGTTACATTTAAGATGCGTTTGGGTGGTGATATGGGCACTAACATCGGTACCACTATAAATAAAACTGCCTGCGCCACTAATGGACGGAAGCTGAACAGCACTTCCAGTATTCTTCAAGTACACCCACAGGTGCTATAGGCTAAGACAAAAAAAACAAACAAACAAACTGACAATACTACTGCTACTACTATTACTATTATTACTACTACTACTTTTGACTTCTACTACTACTACTACTACTACTACTAATAATAATAATACTAATACTACTACTTTTGACTTCTACTACTACTACTACTACTTTTGACTTCTACTTACTACTATTACTACTACTACTACTACTACTACTTTTGACTTCTACTACTACTATTACTACTACTATTACTACTACTACTTTTAACTTCTACTACTACTACTACTACTACTACGACTTCTACTATTACTACTACTTTTACTTTACTACCCCTACTACTACTGCTTTTGACTCTACTACTACTGATACTACTACAACTACTACTACTACTACTACTACTACTACTACTACTTCTACTACCACCTATTTCAACCACCACCACCATCATACGTGTTTAACCATTTCACCTTTATCGGCATCTTATATTAACATCCAAAGCGGTGTACAAAACGAAAACTACTTGCATGGACACACAGGAGATAAAACAGATCGTTGTTATCAGCGCTACATATTTCAGAAGCTGTCGTGGGAAGTTGCCTAAAAGTTGTTGGTGATAGGAAAAATATTGTGCCGCAGAGAAAGGGATGAGTATTACTGAAAGAGAGAAGACAGAAGCAGGAAAAAAGGATAAAGAAAATCGAATATGGACTAACTTGCCTCAGGAGAAAAAAAAAAAACTAAATTGTCGTTGCCTCTGAGATAAGTAAAAAAAAAAAAAAAAAGGCACAATTGTATGGAAAACAATGCCTGTCACGTCACGATCTGTCACTGCTGGAGGAGAGAGAGAGAGAGAGAGAGAGAGAGAGAGAGAGAGAGAGAGAGAGAGAGAGAGAGAGAGAGAGAGAGAGAGAGAGAGAGAGAGAGAGAGAGAGAGAGAGAGAGAGAGAGAGAGAGAGAGAGACTAAAATAAAAATGACACACACCGATAATGAGGTACAAAGAGAGATAGAAAAAAAAAAGAAAAAGAATGAGAGAAACAACACGAGACGAGAACCGCACAACTTAAGGAGAATTGGACGAAGAGACCTGGAAAAGTGAACGTCTCTCTGTTGGGAGCATTTGCCGTCTCTGAGAACGTTCCTCGGACTCTCCCTCGATGGCTACGAATGGTTATTGGACGAGGAGAACAACCATGAGAACACTGATTGAGGTGAGGGGCATTCCTGGCGCGGCTTCCTCTTCCCCCACCAACCCGTTCCATCCCCTTCTCTTTCTCTCCTTGCCATCCTCTTCTTCTTCCTCCTCCCCTCCCTCCTCCTCCTCCTCCTCCTCCTCCTCCTCCTCTTCATGTCCCCTTCGCAAATGTTTGTTGTATCTGTTTGCATTGTCCTTCGTTCTTTCCGCGTCTTCCCTCCTTCTTGACCCTAACTCTCTTGATCCTTTACTCTCTCTCTCTCTCTCTGTACGTATGTTCTTTTTTCTTTCCTCTTCCTCCTATCTTCCGCTCTCGTTTTCACCTCCATCATCCTCTCCCTTCCTATTCCGCTTCCCACCGCTGTGTCCTTTGAGGAAGTGTATTGTTCTGTTGTGCCCCTTGTACTGTTAGCTCTCTCTCTCTCTCTCTCTCTCTCTCTCACCTAACAACGTGGCGAAATCTCTTCCTTGGGATACACAACGACTCTTCCCCTATCGATATACCTCCTCTCTCCTTCTTCTTCTTCTTCTTCTTCTTCTTCTTCTTCTTCTTCTTCTTCTTCTTCTTCTTCTTCTTCTCCTGCTCCTCCTCCTCCTCCCCTGTGTTGTATCCTTGCCAGTCAATCAACATGGGCGAGGAGAAATTTTTGACTCAAACCTCCAATCTTGCGTCAGAGAATGCGAGGGGAGGAAAGGCGGCACGGAGGGAGGATGGGAGTGCAGAGGAAGGGGCGAGAGGGAGGGAGGAAATCGGTGCATTGAAGCCAAAAATATACCTAATTTCTCCCTGACTGTGGAGGGTAAAATGTCAGTGTCCAGTAGTGAGTGCGTTTACTGTTGTTACTTTCGCTGCTGCTGTACTACTACTACCTCCTCCTCCTCCTCCTCCTACTACTACTACTACTACTACATTTTCCACAATTATTGCTATCATCTATGGTAACAATAGTAGCAACAACAAGAACAGTAACACCACCACCATCTTCACCGCCAACAACAACAACAACAACAATTGCAACTACCACCATTGTTTCTACTATCACCACCACCACTACTACTATTACCACCACTGTCGCTGCTGCTAATACTACATTGCTACTACAACTGCCTCTGCTGCTACCACCACTACCACCACCACCACCACTACTACTACTACTACTACTACTACTGCATAAGCGATTATGTTAATGATATTAAGGGGGAAAAGAGAGAGAGAGAGAGAGAGAGAGAGAGAGAGAGAGAGAGAGAGAGAGAGAGAGAGAGAGAGAGAGAGAGAGAGAGAGAGAGAGAGAGAGAGAGAGAGAGAGAGAGAGGTGGATTATACTAGTACAGCCACATTACCATTAGGAGAAAACACACACACACACACACACACACACACACACACACACACACACACACACACACCAACAAACACCTCTGCAAACACCCAAGCTAGAAGCAGACGAAAACAGACCTCATCAGCACTTCCCCCCAAGACACACAACAACCCCCTCCCTCGCACCAGACGTCACTGAACCCGCTACCGATACCCTGCACAAGATATACCCAGCAATCGCGGCCTTGCCAAATCTAACCTTAGGAGGGGAAATGGTTTGTGCCTGAGTGGGTCTGGCGGCGTCTGGGTGTCTGGGGATGTGGGAGGAAGAGAGGGGCGGTGGAGAGGGCAGGGAGGGAAAGGAAAAGGAAGGGAAGGGATGGAAGGGGGGAGAGAAAAGGGAGAGAGGGCCGTTGTGGTGACTGTAATGGTGACAGAGTTTCGCTGTGGGAAGATTGGCAGACAGTTCAAGTTGATGTAGAGGGGAATGTGATCTGTGTGTGTGTGTGTGTGTGTGTGTGTGTGTGTGTGTGTGTGTGTGTGTGTTTCTGTCCGTCACTGTCTGCCAACCTGCCTGTCTGTCTGTCTCCCTTTGTCTGTCTGTGTGTCAACCTGTCTGTCTTTCCCTGGTGGCTGGCGTATGCCTGTTTGCTTGTTGCATCTCTCTCTCTCTCTCTCTCTCTCTCTCTCTCTCTCTCTCTCTCTCTCTCTAATAAGATCCTTTGGGACGATAAAATAAGACCACTAAACTAACCCCCCCACCAACATTCCCCGAAAATAACAAAAAGAATACAATTTAGGGCAATGTATATGAGAAAGGAGACAATTAATATCACAACACGCCACCCACGCCATAACTTGTGAGCGCCTGCCGTCGTCACACTGCCCGGGATAGAAAGCCACAACCGCAGGAATGAACGCTAATAACACGAAGGTTGTTATGGGCACGAGTACCCGCATAATGGAGTAGCCGCAGTGGATATGGAGAGGATAAGAGGTGCTGTATGAGCCATGACCCCAGGAACTTAAGTGCAAAGATGGATACTGCGGTAGACGTAAAGGTAATAGTGGTGTGGGCATGGACAGGTTAGTATTGTGAGGTAGTTTCAAGACACGAAGATCAGGGAGTGTGTTAAGGAAGTATTGTAATGATGGATGTGACAGCAGTAGTAATAGACGGGACTGCGGTGGAACTAAAGGTAACGAAGTCATGGCGATTGGACAGGACTGTATTACAAATGAGTTCTGCAGCACGAAGGACAAGGAAAGAGCGTGCTAAGAAAGTATTGTAATGAAGGATGTGACACCAAGAAGTGGAGGAAATGCTGGGGCAGAAAAGGACAGGGCAATAATGTATATAACTACAGTGGAAAGAGCAAACACTGGGATACTGGAACGTTGCAACAAAATAAGAGTTCTTAAGCCCTTAACAAAAATACACCGAAAGATATTACACACCAAAAAATATAGAAAATTGTGAGGTAGAAAAAAAAAAAAACATATATACAACACATTACCAGAGAATAGACAACAGAAAGTAGTTTTATAGTAGTTTCTAACAAAACAAAAATTTGATACTGAACGAAAATACGACAATACATACATCGCAAAAAAAAAAAAAAAAAAAAAAAAAAAAAAAAAAAAAAACACGAACGATATAAAGAACAGAAAATGGTGTTACACGAAGACAAAATTCTGGATACATTAATACTAATATGGAGAGAGAGAGAGAGAGAGAGAGAGAGAGAGAGAGAGAGAGAGAGAGAGAGAGAGAGAGAGAGAGAGAGAGAGAGAGATTAAACATACTATAACGCAAGGAACATACATACATACATATATATAAGAAACAGCAGATGGCAGCAGGACAACATTACAGGAAGAGAAGCAGAAAGCAAGATGAAATAATGCTCCTAAATCGTAAACCCTCACGGCAAGGAACACTAACTACACACATCACAGAGACATACTGAAATTAAAGAGTACATGAAAACAAAACAAGAAAAAATAAAATGACTGTAGTAGGAGACGAATATTAGAGAAAATTATGGATATGATAGAACCCAACACCGTAAGAGGAGAGTAACAAAGGATGCAAGTATATTTTAACAGGAATTATGTGAGGTGGTTCATTTTAAAGCTCGTAAAGGGAGATATGATAGAAGAGAAAAACTGTGAAGGAAAATAGGAAATAAACTAATCATGCGTGAATATTAATGACACAAAATAAAGGATAAAATTTAATATACACACAGTAATACCGGAAAAAAAACGTCAGGAAATGAAAGAAAATGGACAAAGAAAAAAAAGAAGCAAGAACTGAACAAAAACAAATAAAATAAATCACAATAAGAAAAAAAGAATGATTAAATAGCTCAAGTATTTGAGGAGAGAGAGAGAGAGAGAGAGAGAGAGAGAGAGAGAGAGAGAGAGAGAGAGAGAGAGAGAGAGAGAGAGAGAGAGAGAGAGAGAGAGAGAGAAACATGCCAACTAGGTAGTGAACAAGCCCAAATCAAACATTGACAGTTAAATAAACATAGATGACAGATAAAAAAAAAAAAAAATAAAGGTAATTAAAATATTCTGAGAAAAGAATATTACCCAAAACATTACACACACACACACACACACACACACACACACACACACACACACACACACACACACACACACACACACACACACACACACACACACACACACACACACACACTAATAAACAAATCAAGTAATTCAGGCCACTTGAACATACACGCACACACACTTGAACATACCAATTAACTAGTCGGATTAGCCAAAAACCTACACAGGCAACCCAGTCAGCTAGTCAGCCAGTCAGCCAGTCAGTTAAGCCATCCAGACATACAAAAACAAGCCATTCTGTCTTTTAGCTTTCCCCATTTATAGAAGCCAGTCAGTCAAGCCTTCCCTACACAAAAAAAATTCCAACAACACACACACACACACACACACACACACACACACACACACGAACATTACCGCGACAGTACGACCTACAATCGCAAGAGTAGTTGTAAATCTGCACCGGATCACAGCTGCTCCACTTGCCTCATGCCACTCACTCCACGCCCTCCACTACTCCACACGCCACCACCCTCAGCCGCAGTGGAGGGACGGCACAGAACAAAGAGAGAGAGAGAGAGAGAGAGAGAGAGAGAGAGAGAGAGAGAGAGAGAGAGAGAGAGAGAGAGAGAGAGATGAGTCACGTAACTTTGCTAGCTTGTGGTCATTTTTTTCTCCTCCCGAACTCCCTTGTGTGCCTTTCTTACTTTTTACATTTTATTTTTGATGTTTTACTCTCTCTCTCTCTCTCTCTCTCTCTCTCTCTCTCTCTCACACAGATACTAATTAACGTCTTAATCGTTCCCATTGTAATCGTAAATTAACTTTCAAAGGTAGATTGAAAAATCTGAGAGAATCGTTTCATTGTAATTGTAAATTAACTTTCAATGGTAGATTGAAAAATGAGAGAGAGAGAGAGAGAGAGAGAGAGAGAGAGAGAGAGAGAGAGAGAGAGAGAGAGAGAGAGAGAGAGAGAGAGAGAGAGAGAGAGAGAGAGAGAGAGAGAGAGAGAGAATGTTGGATAATTTTTCTCTCAAAGGAATTTATTTATAACCAATAATACCATCATGAAAAAGCAATGTGTGTGGGCGAGGCGATGCTGTGTTGGCTGGCTCGCGCCGTCCGCCACTTACACCGGAAGGGAAAAGAAATAAATAAAATCAATGAATAAATAATACGAAAGAAAGTCTAAATATGAAGCCAACACACCAATCGAGGAACTATAAACATGAATACACAACACTACAGAAAATTTGCAGGAAAATAGTAAAAGAAATAATCGCAATGTCTGTAAATACACGTTTGTAATATTTTGAGTTGCATGAAGTGTGTCTGGTAATACTGAAGTCAGCCATGAGATAATGAGAAACGTTTTGTGGAAGGAACAGGCACCGAGGAAACTTTCACCTCAACAGTGTGGTCTTGTTATCTGGACTTACAAAAAAAATAAATAAAAGTTGAGTAAAAGCAAAAGTAAAATTCAAATGGAAGAAAAGTGTTCATGGTTACCCACAGTTAAAAAGAATGGGTGAATCAGCAGCACATAAGCGTCCGTGTTAGCACATTTACAGGTAAGATCGTCCACGCAGTGTCGATAAAGAGGCTGGGTTGTTTTGAGAGGCGGTAGTCTGGTTGAGAAGCGACCAGCAATAGCCTTCACCTATCACGAGAAAATCGGAAAAAACAATATTTAAGTTATTTTTATTTGCATCCCACTATTGTCTTGAATGCAAATATTTTCTTCGCTATAATTCAGTTGTTTGGATCTGGAAGTCTCAGCCAGCCGTCACAATCAGTCTCAGAATTTTTGGTGATTAAAAGTTTCTCCGTGTTCCTTAATTGAAACTCAGTCCATGTTTACTCCTTACTTGGTATACGAATACTTAGACTTCTCAGGTACAGAATTTCCAGACTTAAGTACACGTAACATTAGTTCTCACATTTACGTATTTCTGATTTGTGGGTTTGTGCATTTCCTTCGTCTTGTCCAGCACGTTCACAGCCAGATGTGGTAACTGATGACACGGATGACCGAAGCAGAGAAGTCAGCCATGTAAGCCTACTCCTGGACGCGGCTTTTGTGTCCTGCGATACCAGTTTTTATTATACCAATTTCCTCACGAGTTAATATTAATGGTGTTTACATTGGGGGATGAGGCGTGAGGTAGAGCCACGTGTCTCGTCTCAGCCAATCACAGCGTTCCCAGCAGTGTCGCCGGCCAGTCAGATCTATTGAGGCCCAAGATAATAACTAGTGAGGAGGCAAGGCAGGGAATTATGTCTATATTGGGAATTTGCAACGGAAATGACCTCCAGAATCGATCCCGTCAACAAAAAGCACAACAATACGTCTTTTCATGGTAAGAATGACTGCTCCATTTCATCGACATTCCCGCTAAACACGCAGATTTCCTTGCAAAACTTTATAGCTCGGCATTGTTTACGTGGCGCGAGCGGTTTTGTTCAAGAGACATAAGGTTCTAGGAATGTAAATAAATGACCGATTACTAAGGCCAGAATTGGAAGGCTATGATGCTTGCAAGTTAAATATTTAAAACTTCCTTCGCGATATTAAAGAGCGAAGAATATGTCTGGCAAATAAAAAAAAAAAGAAAGAAAAAATGGGAGAAACAGAATAAATATTATAGTACGTCGTCTTGGCGAATTGGTAAATAAAAGCTCCCCTTCGACACGCTGCTGATTATTATAATAGTGATGGCTTTACAATAATGGTAAACTGACAGAATCAACCTCGTTTCACTGCGGCACACCAAACTATTATATATTTTTTAAAGCATTGTGTACATCATTGCGATACACGTCATTACTGTGGCTTTTCTTTACTCGACACACACTATGAAAATAAAATTCAGACGCTACTAAAAAAAAAATAATAATAATAATAAGCCATTTGTCGGAGCTAAACAGACAAGGTACTATAATACTAAAAAAAAACACTACTTAACCTAATATAAATACCAATAATTGCCTTGTGGCGCAAATATAAGACAACCAGACCACCATAAAACTAGCTATAGACCACTCACAGCACCAAAACACATAAGAGTACCGAGATAAACTCCAAATCTAACTGAACACTAAATAAAAACCTGAAACGTAACCACAGCACACAACAAAGACCACAAACCTACAGTCGTACTCGGCGAACTGTACCCAAACACTAACGCAGACTTCTGACTCAACTCTTAATCTTAGAGTACCCAACCAAGTCCAAGTCTCACTGGGTTGTAATTCATGGACTGTTCCCTCGGTGGCTGAGGCGGCGCTGAGGCAACGGGTGTATATCCAGTTGTCCATTAGAGCGATGCCAATGTGGGCGGGAAGCGGAAACTAGAATGCCGGGGATGATTAGGAAGAGGAGGAGGAGATGAAGGACACCTGTTTGCTATCCCGAAGGCGTCAAATACACGTGGATTCCCTAACAACACCTGACGTAGCTGCCTCTCTCAGTCCTCCCTCCCTCCCTCCCTCTCTCTCTCTCTCTCTCTCTCTCTCTCTCTCTCTCTCTCTCTCTCTCTCTCTCTCTCTCTCTCTCTCTCTCTCTTCTTCGTTCACCTCATCAGCGTGGGTACTGCAGCATACAAGAGGAAGGCAGGCCAGAAGGGACGCAGAGAAGGAGAGCAGGAAAGGGAGAGGAAAGCTTAAAGTGGCTGGTCTGTAAGGTCTTTAGGTGTGTGTGTGTGTGTGTGTGTGTGTGTGTGTGTGTTTCAATACTAAAAACTTCATTTACTTTACTCACCTACGTTTCCCGATAATCACCACCACATCCACCACCACCGTGCCACAACAAACATCACCACCGCTGTCACCACCATCACCACCGTCACCACCGCCGCTTTCCATAGTTCCACCAGCACTGACGTCACGCCAAGCACTCCACGCCTCCCATTTTCTATGCAGTGCTCGAACACGGGCTCGACTCGCCCTAACGAAGTACCGAACTGCTTAAGTAAAGCCGAACCGAAACCGTCATCAAGTTTCGAAGCATCGCATTTCTGTTTCGAACCAATCAAGACTGGAGGAGGAGGCGGAGGAGGAGGAGTAGAGAGAGATTATTCGCATTGCAATATCGGACCAAACGAGACGTAATCAAATTATAATGAAAATTTTCAACTCCAGCCCTTCTCGCCAGGCTCCGGAGTTAATGGAAAACACGGTTGAATCACCCACACTTTATTTAAACACTGTGTTGTCATTCCCTGCCTGGAGTTCCGAGGTTCGCCCCAAGATCAACACAACTCAACAAGTGTTTCATTGCCAGACGAGCTGAGTTGATCCCGCGCTCAGGTGAGGGAGGGAGGGAGGGATGGCGGTGGGTGGGTGGGAAGAGGTAAGGCAGCAGGAGTGAGTTAGGGGACGAAGGAAATGGGGAAGTGGAAGAGTGGGAAGGGGGTTTGTTTCAGTGACGAGGAGGAGGAGGAGGAGGAGGAGGAGAAGGAGAGATGAATATTGCCTGGAGGAAGGTGAGAAGGAGGAGGAAGAGGAATGAACACAGCCTGCAGTTACAAAAAATGGGTAAGGGAGGATGGAGGACGAGAGGGAAGAGAAGTAGGAAGAGGAGTAGAGAAGACGCACCACCATGACTGGATGATGTAAGATATACGAGGATTAATAAAAAAAGAAAAGAAAAGGAGGCCAATAATACTTTAGAAGATAATGGTGATAAGGAAGGATTACCGAGAAATTTTAAGAGCGTGACGAAAGAAAAGGAGAATTAAACGAGAGAATACTTACAAGAACGGTACAATATAATACGGCTTAAAAAGACTCAAAAAGATATTTCAAGAGCTGCAAAAAACCAGTATCAGAGTAAGGAGAATCCACAGGAGAAGTTAAAAGACAAATTAGAGCAAAACTAATAATAAAAAATGAAGAAACCTAATGACAACTAATAGTAAAAACAAGATAAAATGAGAAAGAATAACGAAAAATTAATGAATATATGACAACAATGAAGGTGAGGTAAAGAACAGTAAGAATGTGAAACTAATAGAAAAGGACGATTATAAGAAAAATAGAAGGCAAGTAATGAAAAAGGCAAAAATATTAACAGAAGAGCAACGAATACGCAAATTAAATGAGAAACTTGTATATAAATTTCAACCAAACAGAAAATAAGTGGACATGTCATTAGGCTTAGATCTCTCTCTCTCTCTCTAGATGTGTGAGTGCAAAGACGTGGCAAAAGACTAGAGAGAGAGAGAGAGAGAGAGAGAGAGAGAGAGAGAGAGAGAGAGAGAGAGAGAGAGAGAGAGAGAGAGAGAGAGAGAGAGAGAGAGCTTTAAACTTTCTCCCTCTTGGGACAATACGCCGCCACCCACAACTTTTCTCCATTTCCATAATTAGATCCCCCTTTCCTCTCCCTTTCTCCACACCTTCCCCTCTTCTCCCCCCCCTTCCCCTCGCCTCTTCCCTTCCCCGTCACGCGTTTTGTAGTGGACGGCCGGAACACCAAAAATTTTAAACATCTCCCCAATAGTTAACAAGAATCCTGAGGTCTTTTTTGTTTCTCAATTTTCACCGCAAAATTTCTTTTAATTGTACTCGGGGTTCATTCTGGAGGTAGAGAGAGAGAGAGAGAGAGAGAGAGAGAGAGAGAGAGAGAGAGAGAGAGAGAGAGAGAGAGAGAATAGGGACGGTGAGGGGAAAGGAAACTTGTGAAGTGATGGGCGGGAGGAGGTAAGATTGTGGTGGTGGTGGTAAGAGGAGGAGGAGGAGGAGGAGGAGGAGGAGGAGGAGGAGGAGGAGGAGGAGGAGGAGGAGGAGGAGGAGGAGGAGAACTACAAGAACGAGGAAGAGGAGGAAGGAGAGTAGATACAAGGAAACCTGTCAGACCTTAATGAGTTCCCTAAACTACTGGTACAAACAAACTGGCAACGACTCTGCTTAACTACTCCTACAACTAAACTACGTGTGGCGGTGTAGAACAGAAGACAACGAGGCTTCTTCCCATCTATCCCTTTCCTTTGTGATTAGACATAAAAAGGGAGAGATGAGAACAGAACGGAATAAGACTCACCCCCGCCTACTTCTCACATTAACTACAGTAGAGAGGACAGGCCTATAGCTTCTGTAAAAGACAAGGCTCTTAAATACTATAACAATTGACTGGTAAACTCCTACAGAAGGGAAGAAATGCAAATACTGTAGCTAAGATTGATAATTAGCTCCTGTAGAGAGAGAGAGAGAGAGATAAAAAAAAAAAAAACAGATTGACTAGTTAAATTTTGCAGATAGGAACACATGCAAATACTGTAGCAGAGATAAACAGATCAAGTCATCCACAAAAGGAAAACGTGCAATCCTGTAGCAGAGACTAACTGATTAACTAAAAGGGCCATAGCTTGTCTGTAACAGCGGGAAGGGGAATTAAGAGCACGATAAGAAGCCTGAATACCATCACGTGCTGCCAGATCCTTCACGGGGACACACAATAGGGTTAAGCGTTACAGTGACACAGGTCCGTATTAAGAAACGGTCTGCTCTCTCACCACGACTATTTTTCAAGGCCACAGAGATAATCAGCGGGGTTTTCATGAGTATTTTTCCAGTTAATAATGCAGAAATCTTGTCATTCTACCTCTAGAACCGTAAAAACACCTTAAAAACTCATGTTAATTTAAATACAAGTGAAGCCCATAAGTGTTTGAGAATACGAGCTATATTACGGTGAGAATTAAGGTGAAAATAGAATACACGTACCGAAAATGAATCATATACTAGTTTGTACATTTGCAGAGCGGGTATCGTGTAAGTAGCGATCGCGTGTTTTGGCTCTATAGGGATAATACACGTCCATAGTTTATGTATCGCTTGTCTCTTTATAAACATTAACAGGGCTAGAGTATTAACTATAACTTGTATTCGTGTGTGGATGCCGCCTCTCTATGTTAAATCTTTACTCTAATGGGGAACTACTATACAAGACCTCCTTAACCCTACTAAGGTAATCTAGAAGCAATAACCTGCACAACTAAAAACAATTCTCAACTACTACGTATATTGTGACTTTTCCCTTTCACTTCTCATAATCACTTACATCTTTTTTTTCAAGTATTTATTAGGTTAAGTAATTCTGTAGATTAGAACAGGCTATATCAACCTCTTATATACCCCCTCTCTCTCTCTCTCTCTCTCTCTCTCTCTCTCTGTTTGTCTGTTTGCCAGTCTATCCATGCAAACAATCCTGAACAATGCTCTCACTGGTAACAAGGGAACAGTCGGGGCACTAAAAGCTTTGAGTCTATAGATGTCGAGCCAACTAGCGAGACTAAGACAGTGCTCCAGTGGTCAACTAAACTTAACACACCATAATGACAACCACTTCCCTTTAATTCCGTGCCTCTGACTGTCGCGCGAGAGGGGAAGAGAGGGATGGAAGGGGCGGAGGGAGGGAGACGGAAGAAGTTTGATAATGGGAACAGAGAATAGGACAGGTTATTGAAAGGAAGGACAGAGAGAGAGAGAGGAGGGGAAGAGGGAACAGAAAGGAGGCACGGGAGGGGAAACGGAAGGAGACAAGTTTGATAATAGGAGGAGGGGAATGGGAGAGGTCAATGGTGTGGTTGAGAAGACGGGGGGGGGGAAGGAGGAGAGGTAAGGGGAAAGGTAAGGAGGTGGAGGGGGTGAGAAGGACAGACAACTTTGATAATGAGCGTGGAAAAAAATGAGATGAATAAAAGGGAGAAAAAAAAAAGAGAAGGAAGAAGGGGAGGGGGGAAGAGAGGATGCTATTGTTTCCTTTCCTTCTCTTCCTGCTCCTCTTCCTCTTACGGGTCACAAGTAAGAGGAAAATTTATTTATAAGCAGAAGAAACACGAAGGGTCACTTTCACGGTCTTCTGTCTTCACTTTTAAGGAGAGAGAGAGAGAGAGAGAGAGAGAGAGAGAGAGAGAGAGAGAGAGAGAGAGAGAGAGAGAGAGAGAGAGAGAGAGAGAGAGAGAGAGAGAGAGAGAGAGAGAGAGAGAGAGAGAGAGAGAGAGAGAGAGAGAGAGAGAGAATTTTAGTTTCATTTGTCCATCTATAATCAATTGTATCTTACTATAATTTTTTTTTACTTAACTATCTCGCTGTCAGTTTATCTCTCCGTTGTAATGGTGGACTCTCACATTTTTTGCACTATTGTTACTGTTATACTATATTATCATGCTGTTGTTAGGTCTAGTAATTTGTATATCTATATGTATTTTAGGTACAGTATGCTTATTTGTATTGCATTATGGGAGTACTGTTCCCACGCTAATGTATTTATCTGCCTATCTATTCATCTAGCAAAATCTCCCTTTCGTTCAATTCACCTTTTTGTTCTACCCATCTACCTGGATATCTACCTGTTCATCTATCTAATTACGTGCTGTCCATCAGTTTATTCATCCCACCAACAACCTCGCTGTATATAGTCATTTTATTCGTCCCTACAACAACCTCTCACTGTATAAAGAGTCAATTTCACTGTATACTCATCTCATTGTATATAGAGTCAATTTCACTGTATACTCATCTCACTGTATATAGAGTCAATTTCACTGTATACTTATCTCACTGTATACAGAGTCAATTTCACTGTATACTCATCTCACTGTATATAGAGTCAATTCCACTGTATACTCATCTCACTGTATATAGAGTCAATTTCACTGTATACTCATCTCACTGTATACAGAGTCACTTCCACTGTATACTCATCTCACTGTATACAGAGTCAATTTCACTGTATACTTATCTCACTGTATAAAGAGTTAATTTCACTGTATACTCATCTCACTGTATACAGAGTCAATTTCACTGTATACTCATCTCACTGTATATAGAGTCAATTCCACTGTATACTCATCTCACTGTATATAGAGTCAATTTCACTGTATACTCATCTCACTGTATATAAAGTCAATTTCACTGTATACTCATCTCACTGTATACAGAGTCAATTTCACTGTATACTCATCTCACTGTATACAGAGTCAATTTCACTGTATACTCATCTCACTGTATATAGAGTCAATTCCACTGTATACTCATCTCTGCAACAACCTCTCACTGTAAATAGAGTCAATATCAATATCTATATACCCATCATCAGCACTTCTATCGTCATATCTATTTATCAATCTACTTCTCAACAAATCAACTAATCTATCGTCCTGTATTCATTAACCTGAGTGACCTTAAAGACGTTTGTATCGGATCACTGCATTGGAGATTCGTCCTAACAGCAACTCTTACCTCTTACTTCCTCTCCCTTCCTTCCTCTTACTTGCTCTTTCTTCTTCCACTGTCTGATAAACAAGGTCGACTTCCAGTGAATGCGCTCTCTCTCTCTCTCTCTCTCTCTCTCTCTCTGGGTAGTGATAGTAGTGACGGTGGTGGTGGTAGTAGTGGTGGTGGTGGTGGTGGTGGTAGAGATAGTGGTGATAGTAGTCTGGATTTACTTTTCTTCTCTTTTTCGATAAATTTTCTAGTAATTCATTTTATTTAACTTATTTTCTATTGTTTTCTTTTTTCGTTTCCTTCCTTAATTTTCAAGGTATATATTTTCAAGGTTATTGTGTTTTTTATTTTTCAACATTCTCGCTGATATTTTAACCTCATATTTTATCTTCTCCCTCTCTATCTTCGTTGTCTTTCATTCTTCTGTTTCTTTTCCTTTTCTTCTTGTTCTTGTTCTTTTTCTCCTTTCTCCATCTTTCTCAACCTTCCTCCGTTACTTGTCCAATCACTAGTCTTCCAGGAACACGTCAACTGGAGACACACACACACACACACACACACACACACACACACACACACACACACACACACACACACACACTACTTCAGAAGGTACTAGGATGCAGCGCCGTCTTGTTAGATTACTCCTTCTCTACCCCCCTTCCCACATAAAGATTGTATATTAAAATGTGCACAGGTCAGCTAACAAAGGGAGGAGGGGAGGTGGAAGGGGAGGAAGGGAAACAGAGGAAGAGGAAGAGGGAGAGGAGTCAAAATAGCAGCAGGGAACCTAGAGGGAAAGTGGTGGAGAGGGAATAAAAGGGAAATAAGAGGAGGGAGAGGAAAAATGGGAGAGAAGGGGAAGGTGGGGATGAAAGGTATGGGATATTTATGTGGGAGGGGAATAAGTGAAGTGAAGGGAAGGGAGACGGAAGAGGAAGGGGATGTGGGGAAAGGAGGGGGGAGAGAGAGAGAGAGAGAGAGAGAGAGAGAGAGAGAGAGAGAGAGAGAGAGAGAGAGAGAGAGAGAGAGAGAGGGGGAGGAGGGGAAGGTTATGGGTGAAAGAGAGGCTATTTTGTGAAGAAGGATGGAAGAGTGATGAATTACTTATTTTGTGTTGCTTATTTGTGTGTGTGTGTGTGTGTGTGTGTGTGTGTGTGTGTGTGTGTGTGTGTGTGTGTGTGTGTGTGTGTGTGTGTGTGTTTCTATCTTCTGGGTGTCAGTGGTGGTGGTGGGGGTATTGAGTGGTATAGTCTCTCTCTCTCTCTCTCTCTCTCTCTCTCTCTCTCTCTCTCTCTCTCTCTCTGTTCTTGCACCGAAACTTTCCCTCGTGTGTTCTTTTTCCCCTCCTCTTTCTGCTTTAATTTTTCTATCCCGTCCTTCTCCTTTCTCTTTTTCTCTTCCTTTCTTCTCTTACTCTTTTACTCCACCTTGCATTCTATTTCACTTTGCTCTTCTTACCTCTTTCTTTTCCTTAGTCTTTTCCTATCCTTTCCTACTCTTCCTCTTCTTACAATTTTCTTTCTATCTTATACTTGTCTTCAATTTTTATTAATTTATTCAACAAGCACACTCTATTATTTCTATTTTTATCTATCTCATTTTCATCTTTTGCTTTATCTCCGTCACAACACGTAATCTCTTTTTTGTCATTCCTCCTTCCAGTTATCTTACATTTTTTTTCTTCTTCCTTTTTTTTTGTTCGTTCTCACTTTATTTTTTCTTATTTTCTCATTTTCCTTCTTCACTTTCTACAGTTCATCATTATCTAATTAAACTTTTTCACTCATTTATTGCTTCCTTCTGTTACACTTTTTCGGTAATTTCTTTTATCTCTCTCTCTCTCTCTCTCTCTCTCTCTCTCTCTCTCTCTCTCTCTCTCTCTCTCTCTACATTACGTAAGTTATTATTATAACACCGTTTCTTATTTTCCTTCTTTCTGGCCAAGTTTCTTTTGTTCTTTCTTTTCTACCTTCCCTTTCTCTCTCTTCCTTCCTCAAGTTACTTTTTTTTACTTCTCTCCTCATTTTTGTATCCCTCTTTACACCATCTTCTTTATTCCTTTCACCGTTTGTTGATTTTTTTCATCTTTTTTCCTGTACTCTTTTCCTTCCCGTCTCACACTTCCCTCTCTTCTTTTCATTTCTTCATTTCTTCTTTTCCTTCCTGTCCCACACTCTCCTCTATTATTTTTCCTTTTTTTCCTTCCCGTCTTACAATCCTATCTTTTTCCTTCCTGTGTCACACCTCTCTCTTTCCTTCCTTTTCTCTTTTCCTTCCTCTTTTACATTTCTACGTCTCGTCCTCGCCTCTTTTCCCGCCCCTCTCACACTCTCTCTCCCTCTCTCACCCTCTCACCGTAACTCACTCCAACTTCTCATTACGCTGTTCGTGTTCCCGTCCCAGTTTTTAATCTGGCCCGCCCCGCACTGACCACGGACGGGGGCCAGACTTACTCCCCCTTGTGCCAGGAAGTGGACTCGCCCTCAGCACTTGTTGTCACGAAGGAGTGAGATGATATGAAGCCCTTACTGGAAGCCTTTTATTGCAAGGGCTCACTGGAAAGCTTCTTATTGCAAGCGTTTACTGCCGTGACTTTTATTGTTTGGTATTTTTCTTCTTTTTTTTCTGTAGGAGTGTATTCTATAAGTTTTGTGTTGTTATTGTTATTCACTGTGAGTATTAAGCCTTATAGTGCCACGCCATTGATCTTTATTATTGTCTGCTATTTTTTTTAAGGTTTTCCGTTTTATCCTTTTTTTGTGGTTTGGTGTGGGGAAGTTGTTATTGTTATTTATGGTGACTATTAAGTTTTACAGTCCCACTATAGACATTTTTATTATTGTCTTTTTTCCAGGGTATTCGATTTTTTTTTATTCGTAATCCATATATATGGTAATTAATAAGCATTACAGTGCCACAACGATTTTGATCATGTTATAAGTGTGACTGAAGTATATGGCCGAATTAAAGGTGATAGTTTTTCTTTATCAAAGGATTAAAAGTGATCTAGTTGCTCACACAATGTAATTATATCTTAATTGCTCTTTATGACTAACTGACACTTTTGAAACAGCATTGTATCGATTATATTGTATTATATAAGCGATGAAGGGATTTGATCAAATTAAGCGTGATTTTTTTTTCTATTAAAGATTAAAAATAATTGAGTCTTTCATTCAGTATGATTATATCTTATTTACCCTTTTATGAATAACTTGCGTGATTCAGAAATGTGTAAAAATATCAATTAGAGAGACTTGATAAGAGAGAAAACCAATGTTCTTAATGAGGTTTGATGGTGATGGCAAAACTAAATGACTTGATGGAAGGCTTTTCTTAATGAAGGACTTTTCATCACAAGGTATCAAGACAAGTCAGTTCACGTAGTATTTAATGCATCAAGAAATTGAGGATTTTTGTTTCGGGACTTCTTTTTGGAATCATTTAACTCTTTCCTTGGTACCTGAGACATGGTTTCTTTACAACACCACAATTTGAGTCATCTATTTTCGGGAAACACTCATTTTTAAACATTGCACTAGTTAGGCACTGGAAAATCTAGTCGTTTAATCCCTTTCTCTTTGTTGCAGTGCATGTAGAAATCGTGTAGAACGTTTTTTTTTTTCATTTTATGACTTGTAATCTTTAAATGGATGTATTTCAAACTTACGCCTTACATTGAATCCTTAATTGTAAGCATCTTTAGGAGAATTTTGAATGGTAACCTACAAATGAGAGTCTACATGAATGCTTTGCTCAGGACTTTCAATGGTTAAGATACTTCGAAGCCTGCGTATTTATCAGAAATCTTTATTCAGGAAGGTTGATTTGTAAAAGTCTTCCTGGAATTGCATATTTCTATCAGTTTTACTACAGTGGACATTTCTGAATACTGGAAATATACTTGTTAGAAAAACTCAAAATAACCAAAACTTATCAATGGAACCCACTCCTCCTCCTTCTCCTACTGTTTTTCCTGCTACTCCTCCCTTCTACTCTTCCTTCTTCCTCCTCCTCCTCCTCCTCCTTTTCTCTTGTTCTCTTGTTGTGCTCATTGAGTGAGAGACAGACCCCTCAAAAAGACTTAAAGGATGGATGTAAGAAAAAAAAATTAATAAAAGAAAAAAGTCAAGTATTGTTTTTTGAGAATGAGTACGTGGAAAATCCTTTATTTTTCGTACTTTATCTCGTGAGATCTGTAAAAAAAATCTTTCATTCTCAGCTTTTAATGTATGTACGTATGTTACCTTCATTCTTTTGAACATCTATAGGTTTGTTTGTGTTTTAATTATTATAGTTTTATCTATGTCAGCCTACTCATCATTTCTATCTTATATTTTTGATGTAATGAAGAATATTGATTATGTAATTTGTGCATATTTTTTGTGCCTCTAATTTTTCACTCTGATAAATCTTCAATTGATTTTTTTACTCTTTTTGTAACACTTTTAAAACCCATTTTCTCCAGCTCACTTCTCATTCATATTATTCTTATTCTTTTCTTGTCTTATCTATCTTTTTCCTGTTCTTCCTCATTTCCTTTTTATAACTTACGTTTCTTTCTTCTCACTTTTCTTTCTCTCTTCAATTTCTTGTGTCTTACTCTTCAAGCTTTTCCCTCTTATTACATATCTTTCAATAAATACTTCTTTACATATAACTAACGCACAATTTATACTTTTTTACAAGTTTCTTATTTTCTGGCTTACTATTCTTCCCTTTCTTATTTTCTGTGACAAACATATAAACATTTCTACGTAGCTTTTCTTTCTTATTATCTCTGACTTAGTTGTTTACTTTCCCTGCTTACTTCCGTCACGTGCTTAGAGGAAAGGAGGGAAGCAGCCAGGGAGGGAAGGAGGAAGCAGCCAGGGAGGGAAGGGGAGGGGGGATGATGTCCGTGGCGAGGAAGCATGGAAATGTCCGTGCAATTACATCTCATCTTGACCAGTGGACACGACAAGGACACACACACACACACACACACACACACACACACACACACACACACACACACACACAAGTACACACTGCAGCATGTGTTATTATTTTTCCTTTCCCCTTTTCCCTTTCCTTCTTTCCCCTCATCATCATTATCTTCTTTCTCCTATTTCTGTTCCCCTTTTCCACTTCTTCTTCTTCTTTTTTTCTTTTTCTTCTTCTCCATCTTCTTTTTCTTCTTCATCTTCATCATCATCATCTTTTTCTTCTTTTTCTTCTTCTTCTTTTTTTCTCCTCTTCATCATTCTTTTTCTTCTCCTTTTACTTGTCCAAACTTTTATTTCTGCTCTTTTGTATTTTCTTTTTTTTTGTCTTGGCCTTTTTTCTTTCATATTTCTTATTTTTCTATTTCTTTTTTTGTGCAACGGAGCCTGTGAACCCGCAAGAGGAGGAGGAGGAGGAGGAGGAGGAGGAGGAAGATAACAAAACAAAGCAAACATACCTGTCCACCTATTATCATCAAAAACATCCCTTTTTTCTTCTTCCTCTTGATAAAAAAGAAAAGAAAAAAAGGCAGAAAAAAGTACAAAAAAGACGGAAAGAGAACAGAACAACACATGATCTTCCCTGCCCCTCTCCCTCTCCCTCTCTCTCTCTCTCTGGGAAAAAAAAGAAGAGAAAACGGCCCAAAGAAAGCAAGAAGAATACAAGGTCGCTCTTTCTCTTTTACCTAAAACTTTCGTGGTGTCTAACAAATCCAACAAAAGGCTTCCTATTCTCGACTTTGTTAGGTCCGTGTGCTTGTACTGCCCCAGGAGGAGGAGGAGAAGGAGGAGGAGAAGGAGGAGAAGGAGGAGGAGGAGAGGAGGAGGAGGAGGAGGTGGAGGAGGAAAAGGAGGAGGAGGAGGAGGACAAGGAGGAAGTGGAGGTCAAATCTTCCTCAGGCTCCGTCAAAGTTTTCAACATCCACATCAGACTGTCAATATAAAGTCTGCTGTTGTGTTTGTAGTTATTACTGTTGTTGTTGTTTTCGTTTGTGTAAAGTGGTTATTGCTATTCTTGTGGGGGTTGTTTTGCTTTGTTGTTTTTACTGCTACTACTACTGCTGCTGCTGCTGCTGCTGTTGCTACCACTACTACTACTACTACTACTACTACTACTACTACTACTACTAGAACTACTTCCACTACTATTACTGCTACAATTACTATTTTCGCTACAATTACTATTATTACTACTACTACTGCTACTACAACTACTACTACTACTACTTCTTCTTCTGGTACTATTAGTATTACTACTGTTACCAATGTAACAATGAATTCTTCTACAATAAAAAGAAAAGCCTGAAAAATATGACCACAAAATTTACGAAAAGAAAACCTAACCATGACTATTCACTTAATTTTCTCCTAGTTTTTCCTAATTTTTCTCTCCATTTTTGTCATTATTAGTCTTCATACTCTTCCTTTTCTCCATTATCCTTCTTCTGATCCATGTTTTTTTTTCTCCCTTCATCCCCTTTTTCTTTATTTCATAATTTTTCATCTATCACTATTGCATCTTTCCTTGCCCACATCTTTCTTTCCTCTTTCCAATTCCTTTACTTCTACTTCTGCCTTTCCTTTTCCCTTCGCTTCTCTTTTCCTGTCGTTCCTCCTTTCTCTCAATTTCTTCCCTCCACCTTTCCCTTCTCCATCTTCCCCTCAACCCTTCTCCCAGTCTTTCCCTTTACTATCCTCTATTTTCCCCTCCTCCCCTCCTCCTTCTCTTCTCTCCCTTCTCACCCTCCACACGCCTCCCTTCTCTGTTTCATACCTGTGCCATCTGACCCCAAATACACCTGGCGGGGGGCATAATTAAAGCTCAGGTGTGCTTGATATATTCTTCTGGTGTGGGGTGATTAGCGCGGTCAGGTAAGGTTGTTCTCATCTTTAAGGGGTAATTGCGGCCTCACTACACTGGCTAGTTAGGTCGTTAGGGGCAATTAGCACGAGCCTCGGCCACCAGGGTCTCGTAAATTACCGGATTAAGATGTGGCCTTTAGGACTCCGTTTCGAAAATCACCCACCTTTTTAAAAATTGCTCGTGATCATTCGTAAAGATGTCCAGTGCTGTAAACTTCCATCAGGATTTGTTATTCGGTCTTTGGAAATGTTCCTTTATTGCGGTTCAAGATTTCTTCCATTTTTGAAACTGTAATCGTAAATCAATCACTCGTTTAGAAATTTGTGGGTTATTTTTTTGTTATTGCTTAAACTAGTGTCTGAAATCTTCCATTGTTTTGAAAATCTTCACATCATGATTATTTCTATGGATAAAAAATCTTAAACTGTTTTGCAATCCTTTCCTTATAAAGAAATCCACCTGATAAGTTTTTTTTTCATTGAGATTTCTGTTGTAGAAAATTCTAATTTAAAGTTCTCCCGTGGAGTTCTTACCAGGAGGAAACATCTAAAAATTCTCAATATTAAGTTCAATTTCAAAAGACCCGATCGAGTCCCCATTAAAAGTTTGTAATAAAAGTTTCACATTTCAGTTTTAAGTTCTTATTCTACATTTTGAAGTCAAAATTAAAGACTCGATCCTCATAAAAAATAACTACAAGTCCTCGATATTGTTGTGCGATTCTAAAGATTTATTTCAAGCTCCCACTGAAAGCTTGTATATAAAAATAATGTTAACTTTCATATATCCAATTTCTAAGTCCAATATCACCGTCTATGTTAACCTTCCACTAATAATCCCCAGTATATAATCCAGTTTCAGCACCCCCATAGAGTTTCCATTAAGAGCTCCCATTAAAACTCCCGATATATTGCTGTTCCCTTTCTCAGCCCCGCCCACCCACGTCCCGCCCA
>NC_059279.1:13801940-13811940 GCF_017591435.1 Portunus trituberculatus | reverse complement strand
AGAAGACTGATAAGAAACAAGAACGATAAAATGAAGGAAAGAAAAAGAAAACGGAAAGGAAGAAGAAAGAGAAGTACAAAGAAAAAAAAGAGAAAGGAGTGGAAAAGAGGAGAGGGGAGAAGGAGGGAGAGTAGTGGGGAGAGAGTGGCGGGGAGAGAGGGAGAGAGAGGGAGAGAGGAGAGGAAGGGACGGAGAGCTGAGGGATCGGTGGTCAATTTGGTGCAATAATCTGGAATTTGCTTTCCCTTTGGCACTGACGGAGAGAGAGAGAGAGAGAGAGAGAGAGAGAGAGAGAGAGAGAGAGAGAGAGATGCACCTGAACCATTTGTTTCTCGCTGCACTTGAACTGTTTATTCTCTCTCTCTCTCTCTCTCTCTCTCTCTCTCTCTCTCTCTCTCTCTCTCTCTCTCTCTCTCTCACACGCAAGACCAAATCTCTTTGTAATTATTCTAAATGAAGATTGATTCTACTTCAGTTTCGTGTGTGTGTGTGTGTGTGTGTGTGTGTGTGTGTGTGTGTGTGTGTGTGTGTGTGTGTGTGTGTGTGTGTGTGTGAGGAAAAGCGTCTGGCAAAACACAAGAAAAGAAAGAGGAAAAGAAAAAAACAGAAAAACAAGAAACGAAAAGGCGAAAATGTGAAAAGACAAGAAAAATAAAACTAAAGAAAAGAAGAAAAAAAAAGATGTCAAGAAATAAAAAATATTAGAACAACTTGAGGAGGAAAAGTCAGGACTAAGTCAGCCTTATTAACACACACAGGTGAAGGTGAAGGTACACATGTAGACTTTTACCTACGTGTGCGTGTAGGTGTGTGCGTGTGCGTATGTGTGCGTGAATATAAAGGCCTTGTGTGCGGATATTTTCATGTGTACCTTTGGAGTTATATCTAAACGGTATGTACGTGACCATGTGCGTGTGTTTGAGTGTGTGTGTGTGTGTGTGTGTGTGTGTGTGTGTGTGTGTGTGTGTGTGTGTGTGTGTGTGTGTGTGTGTGTGTGTAACTGTCTTGCATGTGGAATGGACATGAGCGTGTGATGATTGCGAGCGCACACATCTTGGCACTGAAGGAGTTAAAAATAGTGTATGTGAGAGTAACTGTGATTTACGTGTGTGTGTGTGTGTGTGTGTGTGTGTGTGTGTGTGTGTGTGTGTGTGTGTGTGTGTGTGTGTGTGTGTGTGTGTGTGTGTGTGTGTGAAATTTAGACACCCAAAGACGCCACACACAACTCTCTCTCTCTCTCTCTCTCTCTCTCTCTCTCTCTCTCTCTCTCTAGTAGCAATTACTGATTCGTCTGTCTTTCTACCCGCCAATCATTTGTCTGTTTTTCTCTCTTCTCTTTTCTCTCTCTCGTCTGTCTGTTACTTGCCAGCTTATTAACGTTTTTTTTCCTCCTTCCTCCACCTTGTGTTTCCCGCGTAACCACCTGCTCCTCTTCCTCCTCCTCCTCCTTGTCTTCCTCCTCCTCTTCTTCCTCCTCCTTGAGTTCTTCTTTCTCGTGTTTCTTTGTTTTCAATTTTTTCTTTATTTTTCTTCACCTTCGTTACAACTTTTCTCATCTCCTCCTCCTCCTCCTCCTTGTTCTCTTTCTTTCCTTCTTTTAGTTCTTCTTTTATCTTTCATCGCCTTTGTTTCTTCCTTTCCTCACTTTTCCTTCTTCGCTTTCTATTTTTTTTACATTTTATCTTTTATTACTTTTTTAACTTTTTTCCTTCTTGTTCTCTTTCTGTTCAAAGTTTTCTTAATTTTCTTCTTCCCTCTTCTGCACTTCCTTGAGTTATTCTTTGTCTCTTTTCTCTTCCTTTCTTTTGTTACAACTTCTGTCATCTCCATGTCGTCTTCCTTCGCCTCCTTCTTCTTCTTCTTCTTCTTCTTCTTCTTCTTCTTCTTCTTCTTCTTCTTCTTCTTCTTCTTCTTCTTCCTCCTCCTCCTCCCTCCTCCTTCTTCTTCTTCTTCTTCTTCTTCTTCTTCTTCTTCTTCTTCTTCTTCTTCTTCTTCTTCTTCTTCCTCCTCCTCTCCTCCTCTTCTTCTTCTTCTTCTTCTTCTTCTTCTTCTTCTTCTTCTTCCTCCTCCTCCTCCTCTTCTTCGTCATTTTTCTTCTTTCTTTTTTTTTCTTCTTCTCTTTCTTCTGTTCTTCATCTTCTTGTTATTGTTCTTCATCTTTTCATCCTTTTCTTCCATCCTTTTGTTCTTTTTCTATTTCATCTCCATTTCCTCTTCAAGTTTCCTAGGATCCTTTCTTTCCTTATTCTGTCTTTTCCATCTACATTCTTTTTCTGTTTGCGGTTTTCCTTCATCTACGTTCTTTTTTTTCTTCATCATCATCATCATGATTCAATTTTTCTCATCTCTTTTCCTCTTCTTTATTTCTATATTACTGTCATTTTTCTTGCTCGTTGTCCTTCTTCCTTCTCTTCTTTTTTTTATTCCTTCATCATCTTCTCATTCCCTCCTCCTCCTCCTCCTCCTCCTCCTCCTCCTCCTCTTCTTCTTCTTCTTCTTCTTCTTCTTCTCCTCCTCCTCCTCCTCTTCCCTTTTGGCAACGAAATGTACCCAGTGCCCTGGCGGTAACCAATGACCTTGCACCATTTTCATGACGCAAGAGCGATTAACCAATAGGGAAGAAGCTGCAGCACACTCTCTCTCTCTCTCTCTCTCTCTCTCTCTCACACACACACACACACACACACACACACTCGGGCGATTATTGGGAATTCTATCTCCCTATGAAACATGACTCAATCAATTTTTCCATCAACATCATCATCGTCTCTCTCTCTCTCTCTCTCTCTCTCTCTCATTCGAAGCAGGGAGAGGAAGGTTGAGTTTCGCGTTGCTTTTCATCTCTTTCCAATATTGCCTCAAAAGATTCTCTCTCTCTCTCTCTCTCTCTCTCTCTCTCTCTCTCTCTCTGGTGACCCCCGGAGATAGCTCAGCGCAGTAAGTGAGTGGTGGAAGGGAAAAGGTGAAGCGAAATTTACCTGCCAGAATCTCATAATTTAATCTTCCCTTCCCTTCCCTTCCCTCTTATCTATCCCGTTAACATTTTTTTCCTTTCCTCTTCCTGCTTTTCCTAATTCTCGCCTTTTTTTCCCCCTAATTTATTTATCTTGTTTTTGCTTGCGTTTATTATCTTTTTTCTATTTCTATTTACTTTTATTCGTTCTTGAGGTTTATTTTTATCTTTTCTCTTATTTTTTCAGGTTTTTATAATGTTTTGGTTTAGTCGAAATTAATGTTGTTTTTGTGTTTATCTCCTATTTATACTTAAACCCTTCCTGTATCATGACGCATTTTCATATTTTTCTTATTTTTGGTGATTGTAAACAGCTTCAGAAACTCATGTGAGGGATTAGAATAGTGAAGACTCTGGCTATTAAACTTCTGACCTCCATAGACCCTTCCTAATGTAAATAAAATAATCTAATCCCATCCAAAACTCATGGTAAAAATGCGTCCCAGTACTGAAGGAGTTAATAATGTTTCTTAGCTATTATCTTTTATCATTTTTACTATCTCTTCTTTTTCCACTTTGCATTTCGTCTCTTTTATTCTTACGCTTTTTTTCATGCATTTTTTTCTTATTTTTTGTTCTCTTTGAAACTATCACTCCGTTTATTTGAATTTTCCTCCTTTTTCTCTTTTAAGTTTTTGTCCTTCATTTTCATTCATTACCTGTGTTGCTTCTACGTATCTCTTCTTATTCGTCTCCTTTATTCCGTTTACTTTCCTAAAACATTCTTCCATTTTTTCCCTAAATCTCTACATTTTTCTGACATACTTCGATTTTCTGCTACTTTTCATTTCCTTACATTCTCTTTTCTTTTCCTGTGTTTTACGTTAAACATTTTTAGCAGCTACATAACTCTCTCTCTCTCTCTCTCTCTGTAATTGTCACTCAAACATTTTTTCTTGCTTGTAGTTACTCTTTTCATCTTTTTGCTTCCTCTTCTCTTCCTATGTCCTCCTTTCAGGCCACTTCCTCTTCCTCTTTCCCCTTTCCTCATAACTACAGTCTACCCATTAATTTCCTTTTCCCCCATTCTTGCCTCATTTCCCCTCCATTCAGGTGCCCCTCCCCTTCACCGATTCTATCTCCTCTTTATCTATTTTTATTTTCTCCTCTTTCATTTTCTTTTTGCCTTTATTTGTGCTTTCCTGATTTTTTTTTTCGTTTTTTTATTTCAAGAGTATTTTTGTTCCATTTTTTTTATTTATTTTTTTCCTAATCAAGTTTTTTCTTTCTCTCACTTTCCTTTATTAATCTTTTTTCTACTACATCGCTCCCTTCCTTCTTTTACTTCTCTTCTCTCTCTCTCTCTCTCTCTCTCTCTCTCTTAAACTTTCCTTCATTATTTTTTTCTTTCTCTCTCTTATCTAATTTTTTCTCTTCCCCATCATTGCCCTTTCTGCCCTTTCCAATACCTCCTCTCTCTCTCTCTCTCTCTCTCTCTCTCTCTCTCTCTTTTCCCCTCCCTACCTCCTCTTTACTCCTTTGTTCCCCTTTATTCCCCTTCCTCCCCTCTAACTTATTAATGCCAATAGTCTAAACTTAAACTTCTTGAAAAAAATCTGACCTCCTCTCTCCTTTTCGCCTCCCTTCCCCTCTCTTCTCCCCTCACCCCCTCAACTGTGTCTACCTAGGTGAGGGAGGAAAAACTTATAAGGTAATTTCATAAGGTAATTTCCCTCTGTTTCTTCTTCTTCCCCCTCTTCCTCCATCTCCTTGTCCTCTTTCTTCCTCCTCTTTCTCCCTTTGCTGCTTCATTATCTAATTTCCACCCCCCTCTCTCTCTCTCTCTCTCTCTCTATCTATCTTTCTTCCTGTGATTTTTTTTCTCTCTCCTTCCTCCCATCTTCTATCACTTGTTTTCTTCATTCTTTATTCCTCAATCTTTAAGTCTTGTCTGCCTCTCCCTCTATTTAACTAATTTTATGTTCATATTCTTCCTTTTCTATTTTTCTTCGTTTTTATCTTCCTTTCCATTCCTTCTATTCTTTTTCTTCCTCACCATCTTTTCATTTTTTCCTTGTTCCTTTGTGCCACATCCTTCTCCTCCTCCTCCTCCTCCTCCTCCTCTTCTTCTTGTTCTTGTTCTTCTTCTTCCTTCCTCCTCCTCCTCTGTTTCTTCCTCCTCTTCCTCCTTCCTCTCCTTTTCTCTTCCTCCTCCTCTTATTCTTTCTCCAACACTTTTTCCTGTTTTCTTCTTGTTCTTTTGTGCTCCTCCTTCTCTTCTTCCTCCTCCTCCTCTTACACCATTTCCTCCTCCTCCTCCTCCTCTTTCCTCCTCTTCCTCCTCCTCCTCTTCTTCCTCCTCCTCCTCCTCCTCCACACTGGTATACGGGAAAGTTTAAGTCCCCGTCAAACCCACATCAATATTTTTTCCTCCGTGTTACAGCGACTATTGTTTTTTTTTTCTTTTGAGGGAACAGACTTTGGGTGGCGGGGGAAGGACGGGTCGTGGGGCGGACAGGTACAAGGAAATGACCTGTGAATCTGAGGCAAGTCTTTGAGATAATCTTGAATATCACGTCGCCTTGAGATCGATAAGGGCGTGTTTTCTGGGGGTAGGCGGAATGTGAGGTGGTGTTAGGGGGGTGTGTTCAGGCAGCAGCAGCAGCAGCAGGAGGAGAGACACAGAGGGTAAAGAAAGAGTGGGGGAAAGGGGGAAGAAAACAAGATAACAAGTAATAAATATGTAAAGTTGGAAGATGGAGTATGGGGGGAGGATGTAAAAGACCAAGAGAGAGAGAGAGAGAGAGAGAGAGAGAGAGAGAGAGAGAGAGAGAGAGAGAGAGAGAGAGAGAGAGAGAGAGAGAGAGAGAGAGAGAGAGAGAGAGAGAGAAGAAGAAGGCCAAAAAGTAAGGGAAGATGAGGGAAACTTGTAAGGCAGGGAAAAAATAGGACAAAAAAACATGAGGAAAGTGAAAATGAATAAAGGAAAAAAAAAAAAATGGGAAGGAGAAGGAGAGAAGAAAACAGGAAAGCATAATTAGAAAGAATGAAAGTATGATGGAAGGAAAAGAAAAAGAGAGATTAGGGAAAATGAAAGTCATAGAGGACAAGAAAAAGACAGAAGACAGGAAATAAACTGGAGAGAGGAACGAGAATAAAAAAAAAAAAAAAAAAGAGCAAAAATAAGTAAGAGCAAAATAACACGAAAACAAAAATCAGAATGAGAGAAAAAGAAAGAAAATAGGAAACAAGATGAAGAGAAAATAAAATAAGAAGAAAATAGGTAAAATTGAGAGAGTAAATAAGAAGGAAAGCCAAAAAAGATGGAAAATACAGAAAGACAGTGTATGCATATGGAAAGTTGAGAGAGAGAGAGAGAGAGAGAGAGAGAGAGAGAGAGAGAGAGAGAGAGAGAGAGAGAGAGAGAGAGAGAGAGAAGAAGGAAAGAAACAAACCATATCTCTTCTGTAGCCACGTAAAAACACTTAATCTCCTCTAAACAGTTTACAGGTGCTTCAAGTTTCCCTCTTTTGCTGCATTTTATCTTTTTTTTTTTTTTTTTTTGCAAACTTTTAGTCTGAGTAATGAGGAATATTTACCTTTTCCCTAATTTTTTGCCTCCCTCTGTAAACTTATTTTTTCTCATTTTATCTACATTTTTTGCATTTATATTTTTCCTTTTTTTTTTTATTAATTTTTCGTCTGAGGATGAAGTATATTCAACGTTTCCCTGTTTCTTTTTTTTTTTTTTCTCCCGCTCTAAACTTTTTCCCATTTTTTTCTATATTTTTAAGGCTGTGTTATCTTGCCTGACTAACACGTTTCCATTTCGAATCGTGAAGGAGCGAGAGAGAGAGAGAGAGAAGGAGAGATAAAGTAAACAAATATAGTGAGATAAGATCGAGGAGATTTTATAACTTATTTTCCAGCCTCGTTTTCACTCTGTCTGTGGATCAAAATTAATTATCAAGGCGGCGGAACACACACACACACACACACACACACACACACACACACACACACACACACACACACACACACGTCAAGATGACCCCTTCAAGGATTAATTAAGTAATCTGACACCACGAAAATATGCCCTGATTAGGAAGAACCTGGAGACTTGGCATGTTGTGCGTATCCTGAACGAACGAGGAAGAGACGGAACAAGATGTAATGGGACGGGCTGGGCTTGAGACGGGATAAAAATACGACAAGGAAGGAAGGAGGAAGATGGGACAAGAGGGTGTTTGGAAGGATAGGATGGGGTTAAAATGGGAAGAGAAGGTATGGGAGAGGATAAGATGGAAAGGGATAGAGAAGGAAGAGGAGCGATGAAGAGAGAAGACAAAAATGGAAGAGAAGAAAATATACTAGAAGGAGAAATTATATGGTTCTGAAGAGAGAGAGAGAGAGAGAGAGAGAGAGAGAGAGAGAGAGAGAGAGAGAGAGAGAGAGAGAGAGAGAGAGAGAGAGAGAGAGAGAGAGAGAGAGAGAGTAAGGAAAAACAGACTTTCGTATCAGTCAATGAAAGGAGAAGGAGAGTGAGGGAAGGGAGGAAAGGAGAGAGGCCTGGAGAGAAAGGAGGGAGAGAAGGAGAGAATGTGAGGCAAGGAAGGATGAAAAGCTTAGTGTAACAACCGAAGGATTGGATGTGAGGTAGAGAAGATGAAAGAGGAAATGGAGAGGAAGAGAAAGTTACTCAAGGAATTAGAAGAAATGGAGGAAAAAGAAATAGAGATTGAGGTGTATGAAAGTTAAAAGAAAGGAGAAAAATAAAGAGATCGGTTAATGTTTTAAGAGGAAAAGCGGAGAGATTAAGAAGCAGAGACGAGAAAAAGCAGAGAAAGGGAAATAAAAGGTACGCGAGGTGGAAGGAAATAAATATAGTATTCTGGTAATGTTCTAAGAAATGGAAAGAGGAAAAAAATATATCAGTAATGTTTTAAGAGGAAAAGTGTTTAGGTTAAAGAGAAGAAAGTGAAGAGAGTAGGAGACGGAGGGAAAAAAAAGATAAAAAGGAAAAAAAAAAAAGAGAAGAGGTTACGGAAAAGAGAAGAAAAAATAATAATAAAAACAAGAGGCGAAAGAGAGAGGAGGCAGATCAAACGATAAAAGGAGAGAGAGAGAGAGAGAGAGAGAGAGAGAGAGAGAGAGTCATCTCCAAACAATAAATAGGAAAAAAGAATAAATAAAAAAGAAGCAATGCGAAACAAAACGAAACACTCGACTCGACTTTTAAAAGAGCTCACGATGGAGACAAATGAAGCAACGAATCTCTTTTTGAAAATTTTTTTTGCTCTCTCTCTCTCTCTCTCTCTCTCTCTCTCTCTCTCTCTCTCTCTCTCGTTCCGGGACATTTTCATAGACTGTTTAAACATTCAACAGTTGTGATGGTGGTGGTGGTGGTGATGAGGGAGTCGAATGAACGAAACAATATGAAGCTTTGGTTGATTGTTCGAACGTTTGAGTGTGTGTGTGTGTGTGTGTGTGTGTGTGTGTGTGTGTGTGTGTGTGTGTGTGTGATTTAAGTGATAAGAATAATCATCTTAAGGTGCTCTCTCTCTCTCTCTCTCTCTCTCTCTCTCTCTCTCTCTCTCTCTCTCTCTCGAGCTGTCATTCTTAATGGACTCTGTTTTTCTCAGATTTTTTCTTCACCTAAAGCTGTTTGCATGTCTTTCATAAAGTTTTCCTACCCTCTCTCTCTCTCTCTCTCTCTCTCTCTCTCTCTCTTTTAGAAGCCAATATTCGGTAAATCATTATAGATGTGCATTAAGGGAAAAATATAATCCGTGTAATTTCCTAAGTTTCCACCTCTCCTTTTATTCTGTCCCCCCTCCTCCTCTTCCTCTTCCTCCTCCTCTTCATCCTCTTTCCTCCTCCTCCTCCACCTCCTCCTCGTCATCTACAATATGGGATACTTCAAGAGAGCGTGGGAGAGAAACATGGGAAAGGGAAAGGGTAATGTGGGTGAGAGGAAGGAAGAAAAAAATGAAAAAAGAGACAGAAGTTAGCAAGACAGGACGAGGAAAGGTTACCGCTGGATGAAAAAAACCCCAGAAAACATTGGACTAAAAATAGATGAAAGTGAAGAAAAACAAAGGCAACGGAATAAAAGAGAGAACTAAACGAAAGAAGGAGAGAAAGAGGAATGGATAATGAAAAGCGCTAGGGAGGAGAGGAGATGGGAGGGAGGGAAAAAGGGAAACGAAAAGCAGAAAAGGAAAAGGTGAAAAACATTGGTCTCTCCTCTTCGTCACGTGATTCATAAAGGGGACACTTAAAAAACGTAGGAATGCAGAATGACGCTTTCTCTCTCTCTCTCTCTCTCTCTCTCTCTCTCTCTCTCTCTCTCTCTCTCTCTCTCTCTCTCTTTCGAAAATCCATGTCCCTTGTCAAACACTTTAATTTGAGAAAAAAAAAACATGAATAAAAATAAATCAGTAAAACAAAAAGATACACAAAAAGAGAGAGAGAGAGAGAGAGAGAGAGAGAGAGAGAGAGAGAGAGAGAGAGAGAGAGAGAGAGAGAGAGAGAGAGAAATACTAAAAATGCTTGTTTACGTTCCCAGACCAAAAGAGGATTTCCCATTAAGGCAAATTGGACTTTCCACTTCGATTATGGACTCTTTTGTACCTTTTTTATGTTATTTTCTTTTTCTCTCTTCTTAAAGGTCGAAGATTTTAGAGAGGTGCTTGCCATGACCTTTAGCAGAAGTAAAAGGAGGAGGAGGAGGAGGAGGAGGAATACAAAGGAATACAAAGGAAGGAGCAGACAACAACAGCCTTACTGGGCCTAACGAGGGTGTCTGTGTGCAGGAGGAGGAGAAGGAGGAGGAGGAAGAGGAAGAGGAGGAGGAGGAGGAGGTGGAAGGGGAAGAGGAATATAAAGGAAGTCCAAACAGCAACAAACTCTGAGATCCATACTTGTTTTTTTTGGGTAATTGTTAAACTCTATTATTGGGAGAGACAGGATAGCAGAGAAGAAGACTCCTCCCACCTAGGAAAGAAGAGGAAGAGGAAGAAGAGGAGTAGGAGGAGGAGGAGGAGC
>NC_059279.1:13774440-13799440 GCF_017591435.1 Portunus trituberculatus | reverse complement strand
CTCTCTTTGTGTCTGGTTTCTAAACTATTTCATCGCTTATTTCTGTTTTAGATTCTTTCTTTCATTTGAAAAATCATTATTGTATCTTATTTCCTTGAACATGAACATATTAAAAAAACAATAATAATAAATAAAAAATAATAGTAATAATAATGATAATAATGATGATAATAATAACAACAACATCTGTAATGATATCAATTATTATTATTATTATTATCCTCATTATCATCGGCATCATCATAATCATTGAGACGGTCTCTCTCTCTCTCTCTCTCTCTCTCTCTCTCTCTCTCTCTCTCTCTGTGTTCTGGGTCCCGTATAATCACAAGTGACTTCCGGTTGCGCTAAAAATGCACGATTGACGTTAAATTACGGAACCGGATGGAAGGTAATGGTCGGCATGACTAGCGGCGGCAGCGTGCGTGATTCATGCTGGATACACAATAGGTGGGGCCTGAGTGCAGTGAGTAACGCTCAGTTCCTTATTTGGGCGCTGATAATGTATGGTAAATGAATAAAGCCGTGAATATGAATGAGTATAAAGCTGTCTTGTCAAGTAGTGTTTTGTTTGTCTTTATTATGTGGGGTTATTATATTCTCTCTCTCTCTCTCTCTCTCTCTCTCTCTCTCTCTCTCTCTCCATTCATGCTATTCATCCTTTCATTTCCTGTAACTTTTCTTTCTCTTCTGTTCTCTCTCACTTTTTCCTTTTCTCCCTAACGCTATTTTTATTTTTTGTTATTCATTTTTGCCAGAATATGCTTCTTTCCTTCCTTTCCTTCTCTCCCCTTCAGTTTCATTTGCCTCTCTCTCTCTCTCTCTCTCTCTCTCTCTCTCTCTCTCTCCTCTTTTCCATACCTTCCCTTCATTCATAATCTTCTGTAACGTTTTATTAATTTCATTCCTACTTTTTTTCTTCCTTTATTTCACTTTCAAAATCTTATTCACTCCTTTCTCCATCGATTTTCCTTCCCTTTTCTTTTTTTTTTTACCTTCGTCTTTTCTATCGTATATTTCTTAAGAAGGTTAGAAACACAGCAATTAGTGAGGTTTATGATTATTTTTCACCCCAAACCAAAAAATTATATCAATGTGTCTAGATAAGATTTTTTTTTGTATTTTCCCTTATGTTCCGTCATAATTCATTCTTTGGTTTTTCTGTTCTATTTCTCTTTTCCCCGCTTTTCCCATGCATCATCCACTTAAACCAGGCGTGATATATGACAGGTAAATTGCACCTGTTAATCTGGCATGCAGGTGTACTTTTGTTCTCTCGGACGCCTGGTTATTAATCTCTCTCTCTCTCTCTCTCTCTCTCTCTCTCTCTCTCTCTCTCAATCATACTATTCAGTCTCATTTTTTCCTTTCTCTTCTATTTTCTCGATTACTTGTTCGCTTTTTTTCCTTCAACCACTCTTCATCTAAGTTTTTCCCTATTTTCTGTTTTCCTCTTCTTTGGTTTCGTCTCTCTCTCTCTCTCTCTCTCTCTCTCTCTCTCTCTCTCTCAGCAGTATGACATGCACAGGCCGGAAAAAGCCAGAAATATTCCCGTGTTCTCGTCCTATCAAAAGTGTCTATCTCTCCTCTCCTGCTGCAGACGAACGGAAAGGCGGCAGCAAGAGGAACGTGTTTCTATCTTGTCTGGCCGAGCTGTCAGGAGGCTTTTTGTATACGCTCTCTCTCTCTCTCTCTAATCACGTTTCATCCTCCTCCTTCTCTCTTTCTCCTTCTCCTTCTGTCCCTCATGCTTGTTTTCCTTTTGTTCCCCGCCGCTGCTGTCGCTGTTTGCACGTTTACCCACAAGTCTCCCCGCCAGCTGATCACTCCAGGCAACAGCTGTTGTCTTTACTTTCGCTTCCAGTGCGGATGCTGCTATTTTTTTTTTGTAGGATTCACAATTTTTCATCTCTCTCTCTCTCTCTCTCTCTCTCTCTCTCTCTCTCTCTCTCTCTCTCAAATATGATTACATGGCTGCGAGAAATGGAGAGACAGTGATAAATGGAAAGCGAAAGGAGGAAGGGAGAAAGAGGAAACGTATATGGCTGACTTATTGACTCACTAACTTACTCACCATCTGACGCACCGCCTGACTAAATGAGTAAGTGAACAGCTAACCCACTCACTGACTAAATGACACGATGGATCACTCACGCATTAACTCCTTCAGTACTGGAACGCATTTCTACCTTGAGTTTTGGGTGTGATTAGACCATTTTAGTGACATTAGGAAGAGTCTATGGAGTTCAGAAGATTAATGGCCACAGTCTTCATTACCTTAATCTCTACATGAGTTTCTGAAGCTGTATAAAATCACCAAATAGTAAGCAGTGTAAATAGGGAAACACGCCCTGGTACTGAAGGGGTTAATCCACTGACTGACTTACTCACTAATGAATCAACCCAAATGATTTACAGATGGACAGACTGACCAAATAATTACCTCACTCACAGACTGATAACCAACCAAGGGACTGACTTTATAAATGACTGACAAGAATACATGAATTGAGTACACACTGGCTGACTGATTAACTGACTGGCTTAAGAATTGACTGATAGAACAACTAATTTGATGACGCACTGGATGACTAGTTGAGTTGGCTGACCTATCCGGAATATCAAAACTAAGAACATAAACTCGAAAACCAAATAAATGAATGAATAAATGAAGGATGGTGAGAAGGAAGGAATGGAGGGATCGAAAAAAGGACCGAAAGAGAGAATAAAGGAAAAATGAAAGAGGGAGAGAAAGTAATAAATCAAGAAGGGAATGAAGGAAAGAATGAAATAGAAAATAAGAAAGAAACCATAAAAGTAACGAAAAAAAGGGGACGAGGAAATAAAGGAGAAAAGAAAGGAGATAACGAAAGAGGAAACAAAGAAAAATGAAGGATAAAACGAAGGATGAAAATGAACAAAGGGAAGAAGGAAGGTGTGAAAAAAGAAAGGAAGGAAATAATGAAAATGAAATGAAAAAATGAAAAAAACAAAGGAATTAATGAAAGAAAACTAGAAAAAACAAAAATAAAAGGAAGGAAGCAGGAAGCACAAAGGGTAAAGGAAGGAACAAAGGAAGAAATGAAAAAAAAATGAATGGAGTGAAAAAAGGAAAGAGTGAAGGAAAGAAAGCAGGAATGAAGGCGTTATAAAGAAAGCCGCGTGTCATGGGCGGAAGGAGGAAGGGAAAAGAGGCAGCTTTATACTTTTCCTGAAGGTTTGAAACGCAAGGCATTAAGTGCAAGTCTTGAGGAAACTTTTGGAGCGAATGACGTAACAAGGTATGGCTTCTTAATAGCATCGAGAGAGAGAGAGAGAGAGAGAGAGAGAGAGAGAGAGAGAGAGAGAGAGAGAGAGAGAGAGAGAGAGTCCTTACTTTTTATAATATTTTTTCTTCTTCCGTTTATCTTTCTCCTTTCTGTCTCTTCAATCTTCTTCCGTATTTTCTTATATCATTCTTTTTTTCAACTTTCCAAGATCCAAGAGAGAGAGAGAGAGAGAGAGAGAGAGAGAGAGAGAGAGAGAGAGAGAATGGAAACTAAATAACTTTACGGATTCCTTTCAAAATGCAAAGAACATCAATACTCTATGTGCTCTCTCTCTCCCTCTCTCTCTCTCTCTCTCTCTCTCTCTCTCTCTCTCTCTCTCTCTCTCTCTCTCTCTCAGCAGGCAACAATTCAACACGGGCGAGGAAGGTCAAAAACTTTCTTCACTAAAAAATGGGTTTTAATCTAATGGCTAGCTGGCAACTCACGTGTCACCTGCCTTTGGACAGCGACAGGTGAGGGGGGAGAGGGAGAGAAAGGGAGAGGGAGAGGGAGAGGGAGAGAAAGGAGGGAAAGGGAAGGGAGAGGGAAAGGGAACGAAAGGTGAGTGAGAGGGGAAATATATGGAAATTGAATTCTTTGTTTCATTTTTCATTCCTACATCATGTGCGTGTGTGTGTGTGTGTGTGTGTGTGTGTGTGTGTGTGTGTGTGTGTGTGTGTGTGTGTGTGTGTGTGTGTGTGTGTGTGTGATTGCGAGTGTGTAGAAGTGCGTGCAGGTGGCGACCAGAACCCAGATATTAAACATTTCACAATTCACTCTTTGATGTCAGCATTACGTCGCTAAAATTAATTAAGGCCAAATTTTCCCCCTCTGATCTTTGCAACACAACACATGATTTTTTTTACGCCATAATTCAATTTCGCCTTTCCGCGTGTGCTTCCCAAACACTACAATGCGTTCAGCAACACACGCCAAAATGAAGCACCGCCAACTCCAGCTTAACTAACTTTACGTACTCCAATAATTATTCTCACTCATTACAGGCAATTAGTTTGGTACAGGTACATTAACCACTCACCGGAACACAGGTAAACCAGGTGGAACTTGTGGCCTGACAGGTAACAACAGAAACTATGGTACTTGAATGTAATAGGTAGCAAAAAAGGTAGTTTTTAAAGTTTAATATCCAATAAAAAGGTAGAAAGTATTGGTGTACCAAGTAACAAAAGGTAACTTATGGTTGTGGAAACCGTGATGAAGGTGAACTACTAGCTAGAAAAAGATACCAAGTGGTGCTAGTGAGACAACAAGCAACAAGTGTAAGAGGTAGATGTAACGCAGGGAGTACTTAAGTAACACGCAACAAAAATAGTAGTATTGAGTTTTTTACAGTTAGTACTATTAAGGCAACAAGTAAATTGCATATGAAGATGCTTAGTGAATACCGCAGTCCGTTCAGAGAAAGAATGTCGGCGCTAACCCTGACTTCAGCGGGCAGACCTGTTGCCCGCTGGCCTGTTCAGTTTGAAAGAAACTCAGCCTTTCTTGAGAAATATTTCTTCTCTTAGTTTAATAATTACATAAGTTAGGACGATTCTATTTACATACACGGATGCAATTAGAGAGATAATTATTATAAAGTACAGTAGGCGATGGCTGACGTATTTGTACCCGATTAATTGTCTGTACTGAATCCAAATGATTATTGAAGTGCGCAACAACACTACTAATGTAACATGTACGAAGAATAAGAATCACTTAAAACATGATAAACGCCGAACTAGCAGAGTAACAGGTAGTGCTGGACAAGTAGTCAGAAACACCTGTAGAGAGAGTAATTGATAACAAAGCCAGTCAAGTAGAAATTGCATATATAAAAAAAAAGTTAGGAAGAACATTAAATACAGTAGTATTATATCAGGTATTTACTACTTAGAAGTTAATTACACAACAGTAATTAACAACACTAAACATGCAACAAACATATAAACAATGAAGCGAGCTAAATACACGGACAAATTCGTGCTGGTAGTGTAACAAGTAGCAGCAACAGGCAACAGGTAGTAAGAGAGACATACGAGGCGAGGCAGCACCAGTCAGCGCCAGGCAGCAGCAGTGAAGCACCAGTTATGCCTCAGTCAGCACCAGTGAGAGAGGCATAAAGGCAACGCACGTAATACTGTAGGGACGGCCAGCAGATGTTCACCCCGTCTGGCAATACTGCGACTGCTGCTCACTGTGCTGGCAATACTGTGACAGCTTTCCAAATATGAAAACATGAATACGAGTTTAAAAAATATATATAGAAAAAAAAGGCCAGACCACAGCTGCAAATTACATTCTCAATATCGTGTGGTCTGATTTTCTATTTTTTATGAAACGTTCATCAATTGTTTTGTTCTATATTGGAGTGGCGGGGCGAAAAAAAAGTTTGCAAACAAAAAATGGCGTTCTGATCAGTTCAAAATACTACTGGGTGATTTAATGTTACTTCTTTTTTGCAAATCCATTTCGCGTGCCAATTCTATTTAGCGTGGCAAAAATTAGTGTTCATTTTTATCGACAGCTTTAAATGTTGTGCTTTTTACATCCATTTTTCTTCTGTTGACATAAATTTGTACACAGCTGTAGCTTTTTTGCCATCAATTTTCTGCACATTTCTTTATGGACCTCTAACTTTGTCGGACATTTAGCATAATCTCTCTCTCTCTCTCTCTCTCTCTCTCTCTCTCTCTCTCTGTATGGTGGGATGAAAAACAAGAGCCACATCACGAATATTAAGCGAAACGAAATGAGGCGAAGGATGTTTTATAAATGGATTTTTTCCCAGCTTTAAGAAAAAAATATAGGAGGTGAAAGTCCGCTTGGTACAAAGGAGGAGAAAGAGAAGGAGGAAGAGGAAGAGGAAGAAGTTGAAGGAAGGAAGGAAGGCAGGAAACAAAGGAGGGAGAGTTAATCCAGCCATATTAAATAATTCCATCCCATCATCATATATCATTTTATTTCATTCTATTCCCACAACGAGGCTCTCCGTCATGCTATTCCTGGAGATGAAAGGGCGGGCGTGGCGTGACCCTCGGCCCTCGTGGCTCGTGGCGGGGCGGGGCGGGGTTGGGCGGGTCCGGGCAGGCTGATTCACGGGAGGTCTTGGGTATTGCGTCATTACAGAGCGAACCCCAAAACGGAAGCCCCGGTCATTATGCTTCTTTCCAGACAGCTTGCAGGGACTTCAAAGGTGGAGGTGCAACAGATGTCTCTCTCTCTCTCTCTCTCTCTCTCTCTCTCTAATCTCCCTTCCTTGCAGCTTTAATTTCTTTCTCTAGCTCCTTCACCTCGTCTCAGTTTCTCTCTCTCTCTCTCTCTCTCTCTCTCTCTCTCTTTCAATCCTTCACCTCCTTCTCTGGTATCCTTCCATCCTTCCTTCCCTTCCTCCATCTCTCTCTCAATTTCCTCTATCTCCGCTGTATCTCCACCATTTCCCTCCCTCTACTCCCTCCCCCATCCTCTCTCTCTCTCTCTCTCTCTCTCTCTCTCTCCGCCAACAGGTGGTTGAACACAATGTTGCGTCTAGGGAAGGTTACATAAGGATTGTTTCTCTCTCTCTCTCTCTCTCTCTCTGTCTGTCTGTCTGTCTGTCTGTCTGTCTGTCTGTCTGTCTGTCTGTCTGTCTGTCTGTCTGTCTTTCTGTCTGTCTGTCTGTCTGTCTCTGTCTGTCTGTTGTCTCTCTCTCTCTCTCTCTCTCTCTCTCTCTCTCTCTCTCTAATTGCTTGCGTGTTTGTAATGGACGATTCTTCTCCCTCCTTTTCTTCTTTCATCTAATAAACCTTCCCTTCTGTCCATCCGTGTGTGTTTGTCTTCTATCCCCCACTCTCTCTCTCTCTCTCTTCTCTGCAACTCACGTATTCCTCACCATTCTCTCAATTACCTTTTCCATATATCCCTCCCACCGCCTTTTACCTCTCCTTTCTTTGTTATCTCTTCTTTTCTCCCTCTTCCCTATCCTCCATCTTCTACCTTCCTTGCGTGCTATGGGTGGATAAGTGTTCGCTTCCACCTGCTCGATCATCCTGGTGGGTCACTCATTAAGGTGGATCAAGGTGGGCCGTGGGGAGCATCATTTCACCTTCGTCTTCATCAGTGAGTCTCTCTGATCTTGTCTTCCTTGTGTTGCAGGTGAGCCCCGGCGTGACTGAGGCCCCGTGAGGCTCCTGGCGGCTTGAAGGGTAAGACGCACGGGGTTTAAGGGATGTGTGTGACTTGGGGTTATTGTTTACTCAAGGGTTTGTAGGCCAGGGGTCGGTTTTTAAGGGATGTGTGAGTAGTTGTTTTAAGGGATGTGTGACTAGATTTTTTAAGGGATGTGACTAGTTTGTTAAGGGATGTAACTAGTTTTTTAAGGGATAGTTATTGGTTTAAGGGATGTGTGACTAGTTTTTTTAAGGGAAGTGTGACTAGTTGTTTTTTTTAAGGGATGTGTGACTAGTTATTGCTTTAAGGGATGTGTGACTAGCTTTTTTAAGGGATACGTGACTAGATATTGTTTTAAGGGATGTGTGACTAGCTTTTTTAAGGGATGTGTGACTAGTTATTGTTTAAGGGATGTATGACTAGTTATTGTTTTAAGGGATGTGTGGTTTTTAAGGGTTTGGTGGTCTGAATTATCATACTTTTTAAGGGTTTGTGGTCTAAGGTTGTTTTTTAATGGGATGTACGATTAGTTACTATTGTTTTTTAATGGTCTGTGGTCTGAGTTAGCGTGGTTTTTAAGGGTTTGTGGTCTGAGGTATCGTGGTTTTTAAGGGTTTGTGGTCTGAGTTACCGTGGTTTTTAAGGGTCTGTGGTCTGAGTTAGCGTGGTTTTTAAGGGTCTGTGGTCTGAGTTAGCGTGGTTTTTAAAGGTCTGTAGTCTGAGTTAGCGTGGTTTTTAAAGGTCTGTAGTCTGAGTTAGCGTGGTTTTTTAAGGTATGTAGTCTGAGTTAGCGTGGTTTTTAAAGGTCTGTAGTCTGAGTTAGCGTGGTTTTTAAGGGTCTGTAGTCTGAGGTATCGTGGTTTTTAAGGGTCTGTGGTCTGAGTTAGCGTGATTTTTAAGGGTTTGTGGTCTGAGGTATCGTGGTTTTTAAGGGTTTGTGGTCTAGAGGTTATTTTTTGAAGTGTTTATAGTCCATGTTTGTTTTTTAAGGGAAAGTGGTTTAAGAGGGTTTTATTTTTAGAGTTATGGCGGCTAGATTTTATTTTTAAGGGTTCATGGTCAGTGGTTATTTTTTTAATGGTTTATGATCTGATATTATTGATTTTTTTTAAGGGTTTATGGTCTGAGAAGCTGTTTCAAGGATTTAGTGACCAGATGGTATTATTTTCTTAAGGGATAATGGATTTGTGCATTTTTTAAGGGTTTGTGGTCAGATGGCATTGATTTAGGGATTTAGTGAGCAGATGGTATTGTTTTCTTAAGGGTTTATGGTGTAGGGATTATTTTCTAAGTGTTTGTGGTCAGATGACATTGTTCTTCTGAGAGTTTATGGTCTAAGCTTATTCTTTTTCGGCTTGCGGTCTAATGCTATTGTATTTTTAAGGGTTTCTGGTCTGGAGTGATCTTTTAAGAGTCTGTGCTCTGGGCTATTAATTTTTCAAAGGGTTTGTGGTCTGGGGATTATCTTTTAAGGGTTAGTGTTGTGTTTTTTAAAGGGTTTATGGCTTGAAATTATTCTCTTTAAGGGTTACTGGTCTAAGTGATTTTTGTGCTCTAGGATGTTTTTTTTTTTTTTTCAAGGGTTTGAGGTCTCGGTTATCGTATTATTTAAGGGTTTGTGGTCTGGGGTTATCTATTTTTAACCCCTTCAGTACTGGGATACATTTTTGCCTTCAGATTTATGTACGATTAGGCCATTTTATTGAACACTAATGGCCACATTGTTCACTATTTCAATCCCCCACATAAGTTTCTGAATCTGTATAAAGTCGCTAAATAGTAAGCAGAATGAATGATGAAATGCGTCATGGTACTCAAGGGGTTAAGGGTTAATGATCTTATGGTAGTAATTTAAGTGATCTGTGGTGAGGTATCATGGTCTTTTAAGGGCTAGTGATCTTATGGTAGTAATTTAAGTGATCTGTAGTGAGATATCATGGTCTTTTTAAGGGCTAATGGTCTTGTGGTAGTAATTTAAGTGATCTGTGGTGAGGTATCATGGTCTTTTTAAGAGCTAGCGGTCTTGTGGTAATTATTTAAGTGATCTGGGGTCTGAGGTTAGTGTACTTTTAGGGATTCACGTTGGGGAATATCGTTTACATTAAGGTGTCTGTGTCTGGAGTTCTTATATTTCAAGGGATACTCGTCTTGGGTCAGTCTGTTTTAGGTATTCTATATGGATCTTTGCTACTGTCTAGATTTAAGGGTTCTGTGGTTGATTACTGTCTATTTTAGGAGACTGTGGTCCATTTAAGGGATTGAGTGTTTGAAAGTGACATTTTATTGGATGAAGGGGTTATAAGTTACGATATATTTTAATATTCTGGGATTTGAGGTACTGTTTAAAGGAGGATGGAGTCTTTGGGTACTTTTTAACCCTTTAAGCCCAATTTGATGGACGTTTCTCTAATCAGCAATCACTCTGAGATATCTGAACTTATTCTACACCAAAATACAAAGCTTTAAAAGTAATCTATTAAGCTATATGAGGACATTTTTTGCCGCATTATTATTGTTATCGTTATTATAATCGCTATTGTCATTATCATTATTATTATCATTATTATTATTATTATTAAGGTGAAGTGTGGCCTTTGTATATGACTCGTTATGGAGGGGCGTATATTTGGAATTAGTTTCTCTATTATGGGTGAAATTTGTAAGGATTCATTTCATTATCATTTATCAGAGGGACAGACCGATTGACACACACACACACACACACACACACACACACACACACACACACACACACACACACACACACACACTGTTATTCTCGCATGGTATTTCAGTTTTCAATTTTCTCCAAAGTTTATGTGCGATTTTTTTTTTTTTTTTTTTTGTATTTTTCGTTGTATTTCACGCTGCACATTTTTGCCGCTTTTTTGTTGTTGTTGTTTCTCCGTGTTTTGTAATAAATTTATCTTTTGGTTTTGCATATTTTCATTGCTGTGACATTTTTTCCTATCTAAATTTTTGACGAGCGCTGCATTGCTTTCCTCAGTTTTATGTATACATGTTTATTTTTTCCTCTATATACACACATTGCAAGGTTAGGGTATATATGTTTTTTCACATTTGCGATATATCTCATGTGATATTTCCTCGTCCCTTACCAACTTTTCAAACTGCAACAACATTCTCATTTTATTCATCGTTATTTATTATTGCTATTCTTTATTCGGGTTCTTGTATAATCGTTTTTTTTTAATCATTTTTCAGCATCAGCAAAGAAAGTTTAGTAAAGTCTCATTTTTCTTTGTGGCATCAGATTCTACTGTAATCGTTAACTTTATTTCTTAATTTTCATCATAAGCTTCGATGTATAACGTATTTTTTTTCCCAGTACATAAATAAAGTTAATTTCTTTCATGGCTTATTAAAAAGATAAAACGCCTTCACTTTATATTTACCGAACGAATTTGTTAAGGTCAGTCTGCTTCCCGGCGACCCAGAGCAAAAAGAGAAGAGGAAGGAAGGAAGAGAAGGGGAAAGGAGTCACAAAATCAGGTCCATTGCTTCTATAAAGAGTAAATGTGAGAACGAAGTGTTTTCCGATCGGTAAATTTGTGTTTTATACCTACTCTCTCTCTCTCTCTCTCTCTCTCTCTCTCTCTCTGGCTGACGTCATCAAGTGGGGCGTATTTAGAGCACAGTATCAACCAGACCCTCCCTTCACCCTCTTCTCTTCGTCACTTTCTCTCTTCCCCTTCTCCTTTCATTTCCTCTACTGTTTTCCCTTTAATCTTTCCCCGCTCCTTTCTATTCTTGTTCTTTTTATTCTTTCTCTTATCATTATCCTCCTTCGTTTTCTCTTCTCTGCTTTTCTATTCTCTTCTTTTTTTGTTTAATCTTCCTCCTCTGTCTTATCATTCACCATTCTCTCTCCTTTTCTCTTCCTCGTTTTCTCTCTAACTTTCCTCCCTTTATTCTCTCCTCTTCTCTTCTTCATCTCCATTTTGCTCTCCTCCCTTTCCTAGCTGCTCTTCCTCCTCCTCTTCCTCTTCCTCTTCCTCGCCAATGGATATCGTCGCCTTCCTCACCCAATTTGCATTATTTCGTTTTCTTTATTTCTACTTATTTCCCACGAGGAGGAGGAGGAGGAGGAGGAGGAGGAGGAGGAGGAGGAGGAGATATATTCCTTGCAGAACAATGATAATATTAATGTTTTCAGTTACTCTTTTATAAATAATGTTATTCTTATTCTTGTTTACATTTTCGAACTTTGTGCAAAACTTATGTGGTTGAGTTTTGAGTGTTTTGTTTTGTTCGTTTTCGTTTTGTATCAGTAATGGCATTTAGTTATTTATTTATTTTTTTGTTATGATATATATATAATTGCCGGTGCTGTTGTTGTACTACTACTACTACCATTACTTGTACTACAATAACAAGAACAACAACAACAACAATAACAACAACAACAGCAAGAACAACAACAACAACAACAACAACAACTACTACTACTACTACTACTACTACGACGACGACGACGACGACGACGACGACGACTACTACTACTACTACTACTACTGCCATTACTATTAATACCACTACTGCTTGAAATGCTAAGATGAAACCTATTTTTTACTACTCTCTCTCTCTCTCTCTGCCCACCTGTTACATAATTCACGAGCAACACATGGAGTATAAAAGTAAGACGGAGAAATTTCAGAAAGACAGAAAAATCTGAACCCTGAAAAATATTAGGAGGTTGCACTTAAGCGGCTCCCGATTTTTTTACGGACCCAGTCTTGCAATTCTGAGCCTTGCGTTATTACTATTATCATTATTACTATTATCATCATCATTATTATTCTCATTACTATTGTCAGCATTATTACTATTATTTTCATGATATTATTGGTACAATACTGCTACTACTTCTACTGCTACTACAACTACTACTACTATTACTATTACTACTTCTACTACTTCTCCTACTATTACTACTACTACTACTACTACTTCTACTATTGTTGCGGTATATGTTATTTCTGATACTATTATGATTACAACAGCTATAATAATAATATGTGTGTGTGTGTGTGTGTGTTTTATGCAGGAGAGATGCCAGCAAAGGCCACTTGAGTGGTGTGTGTGTGTGTGTGTGTGTGTGTGTGTGTGTGTGTGTGTGTGTGTGTGTGTGTGTGTGTGTGTGTGTGTGTGTGTGTGTGTGTGTGTGTGTGTGTGTGTGTGTGTGTTTTATTTCGACTAGTATCATGCAAAGAGTGTGGTTAAGTTAATATGTTAATTACTTTGGAAGTAGCAGTAGTGGTAATAGTAGTAGTAGTAGTAGTAGTAGTAGTAGCAGCAGCAGCAGTAGTACTAGTAGTAGTAGTAGTAGTAGTAGCAGCAGCAACAGCAGCAACGATAATGATAATGAAAATGATGATGATGATAATAAATATAATAGTAATAATCATGATAATAAAAACAACGCCATCAGCAACAATAATAAGCAACATCAAAGAACAATGGCATGGCGCGTACTGATCAACTTTAGCAACTCTCCAAGAATGACGCAAAACCACAGCAATGCACACGTACGCCAGCCTTCCCATGCATAATCCCAGACATGGGTGCGTATACCTATTGCTGTTACCGCTACCAAACCTGCATATCCACAAGTAACACTATGTGAGACAACGGTTTGGACTGCTGATGAAGGGGAGCAACAATCTTCAGATCCTTCTTTACAGACTGGAAAACCTCAAGACAACGGGTGTGGAATGAATGCCACTGCTGGACCGACTCTCTTTTTCCAGCATCAATTTTCCTTCCCACTTTCTTAGTTCTCATGTTCTCCCTCCACCCACCTGAGTTGCTCCACACATGTTCTTGAGACACCTCATTTGCCTTACACTGTCTGCTCTTGTTTCCTGCTCCAATATTCCATGTCTCAACGCCATACAATGCAGTCGGTGCCACTAATCCCTCCTACAACCTCCTCTCTGCGTTCATTCGAAGTGATATGCATTCGAACACTTTTCAAATCTTCCCCCTCACACGTTTTCTTGCTTCATTAATTGTCAACCTCACCGGCTCACCCTTGTATCTATTTCTCCAGCCACAGCAACATGTGATCCTAAACTGATAAAGGAAACACCACCATAGCAAGACATCTCTAAGTGCCTCAGTCTTACTCTCCTCCTCATGCTTGTCACTCACACATGTCACAAGTCCGCTTCTAATAGCCGACGACTCACACCTGATGCTTCGTTCTGTGATAGTTGAAGGCTCACTGTTAGTCACTCCAAGAAATGTCAGGCCGTTTTAAAATTATATTAATGGGAAAAACTATTACTTGTTGTTATTGTTGTGGTGGTGGTGGTGTTGTTGTTGTTGTTGTGGTGGTGGTGGTGGTGGTAGTGACAGTATTAGTATTAGTATTAGAAGGAACCTGGCAATAATAATAATAATAATAATAATAATAATAATAATAATAATAATAATAATAATAATAATAATAATAATAATAGTAATAACAATAATAAGAATAACAACAACAACAATAACAATAACACGGCTTTCAAAATCCAAATTACTTTAAATTAAGATGATTTATCTACCGTTTCTCTCTCTCTCTCTCTCTCTCTCTCTCTCTCTCTCTCTCTCTCTCTCTCTCCATTACATAACCACTTTCTCACCTTCCTCCTCTCTCTCTCTCTCTCTCTCTCTCTCTCTCTCTCTCTCTCTCTCTCTCTCTCTCCATCATCTCCCCTCTTGCCTTATCATTTACATTCACATTTTTTTTCCTGTTTTCCCTCCATTTCCATTCCACTCTTTCTCATTTGACTGATCCTTTCCTTCCTTCCTTCCTTCCTTCCTTCCTTACTTCCTTCATTTGTCTCGTCTAATTAGGAACCAGCACAAACTTCTTTCTCCTCCTCCTCCTCCTCCTCCAGTAGTTCTCAAGACTAATGTTGACTGTTCTTGATTTGTGGCCGAGAGAGAGAGAGAGAGAGAGAGAGAGAGAGAGAGAGAGAGAGAGAGAGAGAGAGAGAGAGAGAGAGAGAGAGAGAGAGAGAGAGAGAGAGAGAGAGAGAGAGAGAGAGAGAGAGAGAGAGAGAGAGAGAGAGAGAGAGAGAGAGAGAGAGAGAGAGAGAGATGAAGTAGGATTTAAATTGAAAACATGTTAGAAGGAAATAATTGAGAGAGAGAGAGAGAGAGAGAGAGAGAGAGAGAGAGAGAGAGAGAGAGAGAGAGAAACTAGTATATCCAGATAAAAGTGAAATAACAGCCTCTATCTCTCTTTTTCTCCTCTGTCAATACCTTTTCCTGCCTTTCTCCCTCTCCCTCTCTCTCTCTCTCTCTCTCTCTGACACACACACACAAACACAAACTCGAGGAAACATTCACAAACTCACTCTACCATCTCATCAATGGACAAGTGAAATAAAATGGCGGAGAAGTTAAATGGATATGCAAATGTTTGAAATTAAATTATTCAAATATGGCGTGGAAAAAAAACTTTACTCGTTGAGGTATGGGAGAGAAAAAGGGAGAGATGGAGGGAAGGAGGGAGGAAAAAGTAAAGTTGAAGGAAACGAGAAGGGGAGAGGGAATAATGGAGAAAGGAAGGAATAGAGGGAAGGAAATAAAGATGGAGAGAGGGAGGGGATGAGGAAGAGAGAGACCGACTGAATGAGGGAAAGAGGGATTGATGGAGAGAGAGAGAGAGAGAGAGAGAGAGAGAGAGAGAGAGAGAGAGAGAGAGAGAGAGAGAGAGAGAGAGAGAGAGAGAGAGAGAGAGAGAGAGAGAGAGAGAGAGAGAGAGAGAGACGAGAGAGAGAGATCCAGAGAGAGAGAGAGAGAGAGAGAGAGAGAGAGAGAGAGAGAGAGAGAGAGAGAGAGAGAGAGAGAGAGAGAGAGAGAGAGAGAGAGAGAGAGAGAGAAAGCCATAAAGGATGTATTACCCACGAAGTAAATTTGACCAAGGGACAATAAATGTATACTTCCTGTCTCTCTCTCTCTCTCTCTCTCTCTCTCTCTCTCATTTTACCTCCAGTTTCCCTCCATCTCTCTCCATTCCTCACATTCTACCTTCTTTACTTCCAATTCCCCTTTCTCTTATTTCCTTTTCTCCCTTTTCTTCCATTCTTCTCCCTTATTTCTAATCTTCATCTTTATCATTTCCCTCTCTATCTTCATTTCTTGTCCTATCATTTTCATTCAAATTTCACTTCCATCTCTCTCTCTCTCTCTCTCTCTCTCTCTCTCTCTCTCTCTCTCATTTCTCTATCTCTTTTTTTCTCCACTCTTTCCTCTCTAACTCCCCAATTTTGTCTCCAATCCTCTCCATTTTTCCTCCGCTCTTTCCCTTTCTATCTCCAATTTTTCATATTTTTACCTCCAATTTGTTTGACTTCTCTCTCTCCCACTTATCACCTCAATTATTCAATTTTTTTCTCTCCTCTTCTTTCTTTCCTCTCTTCTCTTCTTCCTTCCAGTTTTTCGTATTAACCTATTCTTCCTTCATTCTTTTCTTCGCTCTTCTTTTTTCCATTCCATTTCTCGTATTAATCTTTTCCTTCCTCATTTCCTCATTTCTTCCTTTTTCCAATGTCTCATTTTGATTTATTTTCCTTCCTTTCTTCTCTTCTTCTTCCTAATCTCTCGTATTAACTTTTCCTTCCTTTTTTATTCCTCGTCTCTCTTCTCTCCTATCTTCCAATCTCTCGTATTAACATTTTGCTTTCTCCTTTATTCCTTCTTTTATTCTCATTTTTCTTTTTCTTCTTCCTGTCTTCTCCCCTCCCTTCCTTCACATATTTCCCTATCATCTACTTATTCTTCCTGATTCCTCCCCATTACCCAATCAGCTCTTTAACTATCCTATTCCTTCCCCCTAGACATGCTAATCTCCCCCTCCTCCTCTCCCTCTTCTCCCCAGACACACCATCTCTCACTCACCCTTCTCCTTTTACCTCCTCCATCTCCCTTACAAGTTTCTAGTTAATCTCCTATTTCTCCCCAACTCCTATCATCGGCCAATTAATCCCAATCAAAATCTAATCCCGCTTCCCTTCGCTTGTCTTCCCTAAGCCGCGCCTCTTCTCTTCCCTTCCCTTCTCTTCTCTTCTCTTCTTCCCTTTTCAATATATTTTAGTTTTTTCGATTTTTTTTTTCAGTGTGGCAAACTTACCTAACTTAATTTTTTATCTAAGTTTTTGTTGTTCTTGTTTTCGTTCTCGTTGTTGTTGTTGTTGTTTCTTGTCTATATTTCTTCCTCTTCATCTTCCCATTCAGCCGAGATTCTTCTTCTTTTTTATTTAGTATTTTTCTCTTCCATTCCTTTCCCTGACCATCTTCTATCCTCCCTTCACTCTCTTTTCCTGAATCCTTCCCTTTCCAACCAAATTCCTTGCTGATCCTCTTTCCTTCTCCTTCTCTTTATCCTCCTTCCTTATGACTCTTCTTCCCTCCTTCCTCTCCCTCGCCTTTCTTTAACTTACTTTCTTTCCTTCCTTCCATTCCCATTTCTTCCTCTTCTTCTCTTTTTACTCTTCTCTTTCACTTCTTACTCTCGTTCTTCTTCTTTCCGTTTTATTTTCTTCTTTTATCCTTCCATATTCCTTCTTTTACTTTATCTTTTTTCCTTCACTGAATTATCCACTTCCATCACTTTCATTCTTCTCTCCTTCCTTCCTTCGCTCCTTATTTTCTTTCATTTTCCCTTCTTTCTTTGACATTAATATATTTCATGATCTATTTTCCCTTCTTCCTTCATCCTTTCCTTCTCTAAATCCCTCACATCTCCCCAATCATTCCATCCTTATCTGCTTCTCTCTTCTTTCTTGATTTTCCCTTCTCCTTTTCTGCCTCCTTTCTTTTTTTTCCTCCTTTCTCTTTAAATTCCCCAGTTTTGTCTTCTTCCATCCTCCTTCACCTTTCTCCTTTCTTTCCTTCACTCTCTCTAAAATCTTTCACTTATGTCTCCTCCTTCCCTATTTTTCTCCTCTTTTCTGTTTTGCTCTTCTCCTTCTCCTTCAAGCCCTTCCCTGTCGGCTTCCCTTCCTTGCCTTGACTAACCCAGGTTAATCTGAGCCAATCTCGTCTAATATTACTCCTCCCCAGGCGTTGTCACATGCTTCCTCTCCTCCTCCTCCTTCTCTTCCTCCTCTTCTTCCTCCTCCTCCTTCAATGCTGTTTGCCATGATCTTCCTACCACGTTGATCACATTTCTTAACCCAGAGTTTGTGTGGTGATGAGGAGAAGGAGGATGATGTGGAAATGTTATGGTGGTGAACGAGAGGGTAATGAGGCAGATGTAATAATTGTAGTAGTAATAGCAGTGGTGATTAAAGTATGCTTAAAGTAATGGGAGGACATACAGGAGATGATGGGCCTTATGGTAGTGGTAGTGGTAGTGGTTGTGGTTGTGGTGGTGGTGGTGTTAGTAGAAGTAGTAATAGTAAAGGTGATTAAAATATGATGGCAGTAACGAGATGTGGAAGTAGGAGCGGTGAGGAGCGGTAGTAACAATAGTAGTAGTAGTAGTAGTAGTAGTAGTAGTAGAATTTAAGGAAAACAGTACGAAATAAAAGAAAGAACATTGAAGAAAGACAATTAAAAAGATAAACAAAAAGGAAAAAAGACAACAACTACCCTTCACATCCTTCATTAGCCGTCTTATTCCACCGCTACAAGGCACTACAAAGAGGACAACACAGAGGAAGGCCTCCCCCCACCCTCCCTCCACTCCCCGCCAGGATCGTAACGGGAAAAGAAGCGATACCACGTTGTATTGAAAAACTAACATTTGTGAAGAAAGAGGAGGAGGAGGAGGAGGAGGAGGAGGAGGAGGAGGAGGAGGACGAGGAGGAGGAGGAGGAGATGGAGAAGCTTGGGTTGAATTATTCATGGAGTCGATAGAGTAGAGAGACAACATCTCTTCTGAAACATGGAAGAGGAAGAGGAGGAGGAAGAGGAAGTGGAAGAAGAAGAAGAGAAGGAAGGAGGAGGAGGAGGAGGAGGAGGAGGAGGAGGAGGAGGAGGAGGAGGAGGAGGAGGAGGAGGAGGAGGAGGAGGAGGAGGAGGAGGAGGAGGAGGAGGAGGAGGAGGAGGAGGAGGAGGAGGAGGAGGAGGAGGAGGAGGAGGAGAAGAAGGAGGAGGAGGAAATGGAGAAGGAGGAGGAGGAAGGGGAAGAAGAAGAGGAAGAGGAAGAGGAAGATGAGAAGGAGGAGGAGGAGGAGGAGGAGGAGGAGGAGGAAAGTAGAGGAAAGCGTCACGTTATGGTTGTTGGAAGTAAAGATGAGAGGATGACGGAGAGGAAAGGATAAGGAAAGAAGGAAGGAAGAAGAAAGAAAGAAAGAAAGAAAGAAAGAAAGAAAGAAAGAAAGGAAGGAAGGAAGGAAGGAAGGAGAGAAGAAGAGGAGGGAGGGAGGGAGGGAGGATGAGGGAGGGAGGGGAGGAGGGATAAAGGAAGGAAGGAAGGAAGGAAGAAAGAAAGAAAGAAAGAAAGAAAGGAAGGAAGGAAGGAAGGAGAGAAGAAGAGGAGGGAGGGAGGGAGGGAGGGAGGGAGGGAGGGAGGGAGGGAGGGATGAAGGAAGGAAGGAAGAAAGAAAGGAAGCTGAAATGATGGTAGTGGTAGACATGAAGGAGGAGGAAGAAGAAGGGGAGAGAAATGTGATAAGACAAGAGGAGGGCATATGGTGTTGAGAGAGAGAGAGAGAGAGAGAGAGAGAGAGAGAGAGAGAGAGAGAGAGAGAGAGAGAGAGAGAGAGAGAGAGAGAGAGAGAGAGAGAGAGAGAGAGAGAGAGAGAAAGTTTGCCTCTATTTATTGCAATGACATCTTTATATAAGCAGTTTGGGGTCAAGATATTTTCACATGGATAGATGAGTGAGTGAGTGAGTGAGTGAGTTGGCAAGTTTCTGTTTGACTTTGTGATTGTTTGATTATGTAAGTGCCCGCGAGAGAGAGAGAGAGAGAGAGAGAGAGAGAGAGAGAGAGAGAGAGAGAGAGAGAGAGAGAGAGAGAGAGAGAGAGAGAGAGAGAGAGAGAGCAATACATATACGTAGAAACGAAACGAACTGTGCGGACGAAGGGAGGAAACTAATGAAAGAACAGGAAATAAGAGAGAGAGAGAGAGAGAGAGAGAGAGAGAGAGAGAGAGAGAGAGAGAGAGAGAGAGAGAGAGAGAGAGAGAGAGAGAGAGAGAGAGAGAGAGAGAGAGAGAAAGAAACTATTAACCAACATCAATACCCCTTTCTCAATAAACAAATAAAATTAACCTCACAAATAACTCCACTGACCTGATTTATCCCTGACCCACTATTGCACTGGCCTCCGAGATCACCCTTACCTGTTGACCTACCTGGACTTTTAGCATCGATGAGACTTACTGACCTGTACTTGACTAATCTAACCGTCCAACTGGTCAACACTGAAGTCTGGCACACTAAGAAATCATATGAGAGACGCATGAGGACAGCTACTCACTCTGATAGTTCCTCGCACCTTCGTTTCTGGTCTTGTATGAATAAAGGATAGAGAATAAGAAGGCTGCAAATGAGGAGCTCAGAAAAGTTGATCAACGCAAGATATCTTCGAGTGTTTAGTTTATTATTTTTTGTCAAGTGGAGAGAAATGTGTATAGTGAGTGGTAGGGAAATACGAGTTGTGGTAAGGTACTTTACTCCCTAACGTGTTGCTTATAAAATCTTCTTCAGAAAAATGCTCCAATTATTGTGTTTCCCTATCACTCACTTCACACATTATCATTTCTCATCATCATCCATAAATTTCATCCAAAGCACTCTTTAAATCATGATTATATATTTCCCTGGTCTTGCTGAGTTTCTTCCATTGATTCAAAGCTCTATTTAAGATTCGTTTTTCGATATACAATTTCTTAATCTAATTCTCTTTAGCTTTATCTAACGCTCACTGGAAAAAACAACAACTTATATTTCAGGATAACCCTTCCCCAAGAGTAAGCAACCATTCACAATAATCACAATGTACATAGTCTTTCTAAGCATCTATAAGAGAGAGAAAAGTGTTCACAAAATTAGGCTTCGGTATTTCTTGCTAGTACATATCTACCTAGCTTAAAGGAGACTGAAGAATATGAAAAAAAGGTCTTGGACCGGTTATTGATTAAGAAAAGGTGTGGCTAATAATAGTAAAAGGATTAATTAGCGTTCTACCCCATGAGGATTCGACAACATAACTGGTTTAGCTGCACCAAAAGACACATCCGTTTCTCTGCATCTACTCTATAACTAGATCTCACCAGTTGCCGGAGAGCTACCCGTGAAATCCCTCAGAGTCGCCTCCCTTATGGATTCTCAACTGCCCTCCATTCATTCCCAGCCTGTGCAGTCTTTCCGCCTCACTAATGCACTCACAACTATTCTCCATTTATTCCCATCCCGTGCAGTCCTCCTTCTTCCTTACTTCACATGTAGCATCCTCGCATCTAAGCACCTCTTTATACCGGGAATACCTAGGGAAGGCAAACCGAGGAAACCCGGACGTCACAGTGTTCCTTTGTCATCCACCACAGGCTCAAAGGGCGATTAGACTGGGATGAGCGCTGAGGCCACAAGCAACTATAACGTATGCCTTTAACTCTCCCTTCTGTACTGCCCACCTATTTCACCAGTGGTCTTCTATTTAGCTTAGTGGCATTCAGTGGGGTTCAATGGTGCTCAGTTGTTCTTCCTGCTTGCTCTCCGCATCTTCAAAGGCCTCGAGAAGGACCCAGATCTCAACGAAACTTGGTCATACACACTCAGCAGTCTCACTCATCACTCGCATCGTCAAACAATCACCAACACATACACGAAAACTTGCAGCAATTTCAACATTCACCCCTCTCACTATCCCTCTCTGCCAACGTTACCTATGCATAACACAACGAAACTGAATAAAATTACACCTGAGCCTGACGCAATAAAACTCAACCCTTCCCTCATGTGATCTCCCGGGGTCAAAAACCACGTCCTGAAGCGCCTTTCCCCTTCAATACCCACGCCAATAACCCAGACGAGCCCCGCCACTCGCTACCAAAGAGGCCGGACTCAAGCTGGATTTAGGTAAAGAATGAGACATGATTCCGTTTTCTACACCAGTTTATACTCAGACATGGGAAAGAGCGAGAGAGAGAGAGAGAGAGAGAGAGAGAGAGAGAGAGAGAGAGAGAGAGAGAGAGAGAGAGAGAGAGAGAGAGAGAGAGAGAGAGAGAGAGGTACTAGCAAAGGGAATGTGCCTAGATGACCACCACCTCATCAAGTCAAAATGATTCACAGAGCGACAAGATCAGAGGGAGAGTGGGAATGTAAGAGCGAGTAATCGAGGTGAGGGACAGTGAGAGAGAGACATAAGGGATAAGGGGAATATATGTGTGTGTGTGTGTGTGTGTGTGTGTGTGTGTGTGTGTGTGTGTGTGTGTGACGGAGAGAGAGAGAGAGAGAGAGAGAGAGAGAGAGAGAGAGAGAGAGAGAGAGAGAGAGAGAGAGAGAGAGAGAGAGATAAGGGAGGCTCTATAGCGGATGTCAGGCAGTGAATAAAGAGAAAACTGCACTTCATTCACTCTCTCTCTCTCTCTCTCTCTCTCTCTCTCTCTCTCTCTCTCTCTCTCTCTCTCTCTCTCTCTCTCTCTCTCTCTTTCACCTGTAAGACGTAAACAGATTAATATGATAAAGTTGCAGTAAAACATACAGTTCAACTTTTTCATCTTGGAATGTTTAGTTATAGAAAGAAAAATAAATGAATGAATAAAAATGAAGAAAAAATGAAGTAAAATAAGTAATGAATAAAATCAATGAGAAATCACATAAAAAAGTGACAATAAGATAAAACGAAATAAACAGTCGTGTAGTAGATTGTTTAATTTTCTATTTGGACATCAAGTGTTGGGGTATGGAGCAAAAACTCAATGAACTAATCTAACCGTTGCTCTTTGCTGAATTTAAGAGTTATTAAAAGTCAATATTTGCATTATATTTCGAATTGTGTATTTATTTTAATCTATTTTTAAGTCGACTGGGAGAGAGCAACAAAAGAATTGTGTACAAAATAGGAAAGGACAACGTAATATCAGGTCCCATAAAGAATTCCCAAAATAAAACTGAAATAATGGAAGGTAAGTGTATTAAAACCTTCATCAGTGAAAGATTTCAAGTCATAGAAAGGATTGAATACAAAAGCAGGCAGAGAGTTTCATAGTTTACCAGAAAAAAAGTCATACTGTTTATTAATTCGTCAATATATTATGAAAAGAATAAAAATAAATTAACTTTGTATTTCAAATATCTTCTCTTCCTTAAAAAAAAAAAAAAAAACTGTCCACGTTCACAATACAAGTAAAAAAAAAGATTAAAAAAAAGTCAGCCTTTCAAAAAACACCAACGAAAAAAAAGGAAAAAAAATAATAGATATGATTAAGTTGTGCATTATTCTTACATGTCTTCATTATCTCTCCCTTCTTGTAAAAGAGTTTTAAAATTGTAAGTAATACGTTTCCTCGTCAAAACATACGAAAAAAGCGACATAGAACAGTAAATTAAGTAGCTTCATCAGATATGTATTCCATCAATTTCAGCACTGTCTCTTGAATATTTAAGCAAAAAAAAAAAAAAAAAAAAAAAAAAAAAAAAAAAAACACTAGAGAAAAACACTAACAATTCACCATTATATATTCTCTCTTTCACTTCCTCCCCTCGCCACTAGCAAAAGAAGAAGAAGAAAAAAAAAAAAAAAGGAAGAGAAGCAAAACACGAAAATAAGTACATAATTTTAAAGAGTTTTACCACCACGCTTCCAACACGGAAAACTGTGAATTAAGGAGCATTTCCTTCCTTCATTACCCCGCTTCATTACGTTATCCATGCTGGGGAGGAGAATGAAAAAAAGAGAGAAAATACCGATGCAGTGTGAATCAGGTGACGTGGTAATATTAAAGTTCATTATTTCACACACCAGGATTGTGACACGAGCTCGATGGCAAAAAGAGTAAGTGAATATTCTTTTTTTTTGCCTCTTTTCTCCTCGCTGTTTCAGAAACGGGTGAATGTTCATAAGCTGCTGGTGACAAAAGGAGGGATTATTGAGGTGTTAGATTAGGAGACCGCCTCTTGCTATGTTGCTTTGCCGCGTAACATTGCAACATAGGGAGTTTAATAATTGAAATGTATCTTTTTTTATTCAAAGCCATAGACAAAGGCAAAAAAAGAAAGTTGAAAAAGGATATATGGAAAATTATCACGGGAAGAAAAGGAAAAACTGGGAAAAGAAGTAAATCTAGTTATCATGCATCCATCGAGTTTAATGGGAAAAAAAGTTAGCCAATGGAAACTCACAAGTGTTTTCATTACAGACTATATAATTTTACGAACGAGTTTGAGCAAAAGAGTAACAATTCTAAAACTAATAATTCCTATTGGTGCTCTGATAACACCTATAATTTTCTAAGATTTGAGAAGGAAATAACTGTAAAAAAACAAACAAACCAACAAACTGAAGTAAACACGAGAAAAAAAGCAGATTATACTTAAATTTCGCCTACAAGTCTAACACAAAGTAACAATTCTAAACCTCTATAGTGGTAATGTGATGGCATACCTTTATTTCCTAAGATTTGAGTTGCATATAATGAAGAAAATCGATAATAATAGACACTTCAACACAGCACCACGCCTCACTGCATCCTCCCTATCCACACCTGGTCTGAAGCGGGCTGTGTCTCCGCGGTGAGGTACTGGACGCGTGATGAGGATACCAGCTCTGTGATTCACGCTGTAGATGCCTTGGCCGGATCAGTGGCGCCTGTAAACCCTAACCCATTACCGTTCCCTTAACCCCTTCAGTTTTTCATATTTATTCTGGTTACTATTTGACGATTTTCCACAGCTTCAGAAACTCATGTGGGATTCAAATAGTGAAGACTCTGACCATTAACCTTCAGACCTTCATAGACCCTTCTTAATGTCAATAAAATCGTCTAATCATACACACACACACAAATAAAAAAAAAAAGTAAAAATGATTCTCAGTACTGAAAGGGTTAAAATATCTGGTGTCTTTCACAACAAAACAGGTCTATTTAATCTCCTGACTACTTTTTGATATTTCTTTATCAACCACTAACTTCTCTGAGATATAATCTTTTTATTTGACAGTAAAATCAATTCCGTTTTAAAAATTTTCCTTGTACATGTTTAGAAAGATTTCAAGCTCTACAACAACAAAACACGTCTAGTTTAATACAAGGATTGCTAATTGACAAATCTGTATTAATTACTAACTACTTTGAGATACATATTCGTTATTCTACAGTAAATCAATTCCTTTCTATCTATTATGCTTTATACAAATCATTTAGAAAGATTTCATGTATTAATTATAGTGTTGTTGCTTCTTGCATATCGTAGTGAAAGAGTTGAAGGCACAAGAGACAGAACAAATGATAATTTCTTCGTACGTTTTAAGATTGAAACACTACGATCTTCAAAAAATGCAAGCTTACGCACACGAACAATCGTCCCCAGATCCTAAACAACCACTCCTTCTTACAGTTCAACACGTTTCT
>NC_059279.1:13751940-13769440 GCF_017591435.1 Portunus trituberculatus | reverse complement strand
ATAATAATAATAATAATAATAATAATATTAATGATAACAAAAACAATAGTAATGATAATACTAGTAATAATCATATAACAACAACAACAACAACAATAATAATAATAATAATAATAATAATAATAATAATAATAATAATAATAATAATAATAACATTAATAATAGTAAATAATATTAATAATAATAACAATAATAATAATAATAATAATAATAATAATAATAATAATAATAATAATAACAACAACGACAACAATATTCCTTCATTCACCCTCTCTTTTTCTCTTTTTTCTCGTATTTTCTTCCTCATTTTTCTTTGCTGTCTTTCTTTACTTTTCAGAATGACTCTCTCTCTCTCTCTCTCTCTCTCTCTCTCTCTCTCTCTCTCTCTCTCTCTCTCATGCCAAATCTCGTTTAAAGACAAAGAAGAAAGAAAAAGTAGGAAAAGTGAAAGGAAAATGGAATGAAATTTGAAACACAAAATTCCCTCATTGACAATAAATACAAGAATATGAAATAAAACATCGCAGTAAATCCTGGAAATAAATAACGTGCATGAAAACAACGACAGTGAAAGTGTTTGTGACTGTCTGTCTGTCTGTCTGTCTATCTATCTGTCTGTCTCCACGCATACGCACGCACACACACACACACACACACACACACACACACACACACACACACACACACACACTGCGTAGTGTAGTGGTTAGCACGCTCGACTCACAATCGAGAGGGCCGGGTTCAAGTCCCGGGGCGGCGAGGCAAATGGGGAAGCCTCTTAATGTGTGGCCCCTGTTCACCTAGCAGTAAATAGGTACGGGATGTAACTCGAGGGGTTGTGGCCTCGATTTCCCGGTGTGTGGAGTGTGTTGTGTTCTCAGTCCTACTCGAAGATCGGTCTATGAGCTCTGAGCTCGCTCCGTAATGGGCAAGACTGGTTGGGTGACCAGCAGGCAACCGAGGTGAATTACACAGGGTTGGAATTTTGCATCGTGTTCTAAGAGATTGGCAACATGTGTGTGTGTGTGTGTGTGTGTGTGTGTGTGTGTGTGTGTGTGTGTGTGTGTGTGTGTGTGTGTGTGTGTGTGTGTGTGTGTGTGTGTGTGTGTGTGTGTGTGTGTGTGTACGTGTGCGTGGTCGCGTGCATCTCCAAGAAAGCAATTGAATACAAAATTTCGCCTATTCCTTCTCCTCCTCCTCCTCCTCCTCCTCCTCCTGATGCTCTTCCTTTTCTTTTTTCAACTTCCTTCTTTCTTTTCTTCTTCTACTTGTTGTTGTTGTTCTTCTTCCTTCTCTCCTCCTCCTCTTTTTCCTCCTGTTCCTATCAATTTTCTCCATTTCGGTTTCCATTTCTTCCTCCATCACCAAATTCTGTCTCAACTTTTCTCCTAAAATTTGACGCTGCACCTTTACCTTCATCTCATTTTTACCTCTCTCTCTCTCTCTCTCTCTCTCTCTCTCTCTCTCTCTCTCTCTCTCTCTCTCTCTCTCTCTCTCTCTCTCTCTCTTAAACCCACACACATGGAGTCCAAACCCATATTTTCTTTGGAGGAGATTTAGTAGTCTTGAATATTCTCTCTCTCTCTCTCTCTCTCTCTCTCTCTCTCTCTCTCTCTCTCTCTCTCTCTCTCTCATTCCTGCATGGATACACAATCTTGTAACTTAACTGACTTTATTTGAGCAAGGCGGGTCGTGGCTGAGTGGCGCACGAGTGAGTGGTTAGCTTGACATGTTTGTAGAGTGGTAGGTCTCGTCCGTGGAGTGTTGAGTGCTCGCCTGCAGGAGTGTGTCTGTCTGCCCTGCCTTTGTGCTAAGTGTTTGCGCTTTTCCACGTGTATGACTGTGTTAGTGTATTAGTCTCTTGTGATCTCTTGTGAATATGAATGTGTGTGTGTGTGTGTGTGATCTTGCTGCTCAGTATCCATGTTACTTACGTCAGAGGTGGGTAAGGTACGAGTAAACAAGGAAAGCTGCAAAAAAAAAAAACTATTCATTTATACCTACATGTGACAGCTCCAGAATAAAACATGCCTATCTAATTTCCATCTGTTGTGTGGGTGTTTGTTGCTGTTCAGTCTCCACGTCACTTAGCCAGGAGTGAATAAGGTGATATACGTGAATAGAGATAATTGCAATAGTTGACAGATCTTCGAGTGTTTGTTCTACCTCTTTCAAAGCATAATCCTCATTCATACATTTATATTTTCCTTTCAAGTTCCGTAATGACTCGGCACTAACGTCCTGGATCAGTATTCAGAAACGCTTTGCTCTCTCACCACCACTATTTTCCAAGGCCACAGAGATAATTAGCTGAGTTTTCAAGAGTGTTTCTCCAGTTAATACTGTAGGAAACTTATCAGCCTATCTCTATAACCGCAATAACCACCTTAAAAACTGGTGTAAATTCAAATAAACCCTCTTTAAAATGTGGAAGTGGAGAGCAGATGTGTTTGAGAATACGAGTCCTGATTACTAAGCCTGTTCTATTTATTCACTACTCTATTTCAGAACCCATTTCTTCTTATCTTTTCATTAAATTTAACTTCAAGCTCCAATTACCAATCTTCATCTTGATTCCTGACACGAAGGATTTTGTTTATATCACCACTGTCGTATCTCTTACACTAGTGAAGTCCATGTATCAGATCCCCTCTTAATTCAAGCCTCTTTCAGTAATGCAAACTCAAAAAGCTTCAATCCTCTTTGGTCAGGTATGTTATTTTCTCATCCCTTCTATTCTTTTCTTTAGTCTTTCTCGTCTGTGCTGACTCTAACACACCTACATCCTTCCTGCCGTGTGAGCTGGTTCCGTGTAATCTCCGCGGTTTTCATGTCTAGTCTAGAAAAGTTTGACAAATATCCACATTCCATAACAAGCTGAGATCAAATACTCGTACACATGATTGTTGGATATGTTGCTGGTGCGTTTGTGTCTTATGTAAGTGTAATGTTAATGAGATGACTGATGGTATTAATGATGGAAGTGTTTGTTATTCAGTCTCTCTCTCTCTCTCTCTCTCTCTCTCTCTCTCTCTCTCTCTCTCTTGATTTTACACGTTTTCCATCTCAGTCAATGAATTCCTTCTGGATTTTCTCATTTTCTTTCTTTTTCTTCGTCTCTAATGTTATATATCTATTTTCCTTGTAAATTTATCGATAGTCCATTTAGATTCCTCTTTCTCTTCCTTTTTCGCTTCTCCTTTTTTCCTGTGTTTTCTTTCCTCCCCTTCTCTATTTCTGCTCTTGTTTTTCTTCAATATTCCTGCCACTTGTAATCCATTCTCCCCTTCTCTCTCTCTCTCTCTCTCTCTCTCTCTCTCTCTCTCTCTCTCTCTCATCCTATCACGGACGAGTTAATTCCCAACATTGTACGATTTCTTTCCCTCCAAGTACTTCTAAGTCTTTTGAGAGGTTTCTACTCTTCACACACTTCACAGAGTTGAGCGAGAGACTGAAAACTTTTGGGGAAGAATATCAAGGCGACAGAAGGAAAAGAAAACGAGAGCAGTAACATGGACGTAAAAATTGAACAAAGAAAATATAAAAGAGGACACGAAAATAGAGGAATGAAAGCACGTAAAAAAAAAAAAAAAAAGGTGAGGGAAAAATAGAAAGGGAAAATATCAGAAGGAAAAGGAATGGCGTATATATATATTGAAGGAATAGAAAATGATGGAAGGAATGGAGATGAAGGTGAGTAAATGAATGAAGGTGAAGGAAATTAAAGGAGATAACGAGGAGGTTAAAGAGAGCAAGGTAACAGGCAGACAGGCAGAGCTGAATAGAAGTAAAAGAATAGGAAAAAAAAAGATAACATGGAGGTATAAAAGAAAGAGAAGAAAAAGAGAGCACACATGGAGCGGACGAATGAAAAGAAACGAAAACGATAACACTGACATGAAAGGAAAGTTAGTAAACAGAAAACAGAAGAAGCAAAACATAAAAAAAAGAAATAAAAATAGAAGAAAGACAAAGAAAAGGGAGAAAGAATATAGCTAGGAAATAGAGTAAAAGAAAAGAAAAAAAAATAGAAGAAAAATCAAAGAAAAGGGAGAAAGAACATAGGTAGGAAAGAAAGTAAAAAAGAAAAAAAATAGAGGAAAAAAAAAACAAAGAAGAGGGAGAAAGAACATAGCTGGGAAATAAAGTCAAATATAAGAAAAAAAAACTGCGACAAAGAGAGATATTAAAAGAAACAGCAGAAAAAAAAGCAGACTCAGAAAACTCTTGAACTCTTTTACAATGCATTTTTCCTTTAGTCTTATTTATCATCACTTGAAAATTTGAATAACCTAGAGAGCAAAACATAATGCTGTGAAAGGCTTCTTATGGTGAGGAAAATAGGGTGAGAGAAGGATGAAAATGTTCCAGAAATAAGTTAGGAATAATGTGGGTACAAAAAGGGGACGAAGGGAACATTGTGGTAAGGGAAGGAAAAATAGGAAAACAGGTAAAGAGGAGTGGAATACCTTGTTAATGCGTTACTTGCAAGAAAGCTGGTAAGAAAAAAAAAAAAAAGAAGCGGAGGTTGAAAAATAAAAAAAAAAAAGAAAAACATATAGAAGACGGAAATGCAAAGTGGAATAAAGCAGAACTGTGATATTGTTAAATTGGTTCAAGGAAAGGATAGCGAGAAATGAAATAAAAACATGTATAATGGTTAGGGACATGATGGTGGAAAATGTATGGAGATAAAGACGAAGAAATAGCCAAAAAAATGATTAATAAGAAAGTAAGGAAGAATGAAATCAAGATGTAAACAAGAAATTAAATAGAAACATATACATAATGGTCTGGAATATAAAGGTGGAAAATATATGGAGGGAAAGACGAATATATGCCAAAAATGATTAATAAGATAGCAAGGAGGTATGGAATCCAGATGTAAATACGATTCTGTTCAAGTTTAGAAGGTGAAAGGAGACGAAGGAAATTAATAAAAAAGCAGGTCTAGAATGGAATAAAATGTCAAGAAGAATTATAACAAGGAACGTACAATAAAACATGATGAAAATTATATTCTGTTATGGTTTAGGAAATTAACAAAAACGAAAAAGTATAAAAATGCACTGGTAAGGGAAAAAAGAATGAAATGGCAAGAATAAATAAAATCGAGTGAAGCTAAATAAGATGAAAATGCAATACTATTCAGGATTAGAGGAAAATAAAACGAAATTACACACTCACAAAATAGGAAACAAATAGAAAACCAGGAAAAATTACGCCAGGGAATGTTGTATCGAATGAATGACAACGACAATACAACACACTAAAGGAAAACATCGAACAAATAAAAAAAAAGCTAAATTAAAGGCAGATCATAATAAAAAAAAAAAAAAACAGGAAACAAGAAGACATATATAAAAATAAAGAAACATATATAAGAGTTTGAACAATGAATGGAAAGTATAGCAAAAATGAAAAAAAAAAAAAAACAAGAGATCATTCAAAACTCAAAGAAACAATTAGCAATATATGAAGCAAAATAATAGAAAAAAAAAGGATATGGAATGGAATAAAGTAAATGAGAGTGTGAACAGTGAAAACCGACAGGAAAATAGCAAAAAGATAAAAAAAGCGACACTATCATGGAATAGTTTTAAATTGAACCGTGAGAAGAGTGATGGAGGGAGGGAAGGGGTAGAAAGCGTGACAAAACGACGAGAAAAATGAAAAGAGATGAAATAGATCATTAAACTAAAAAAAGAATCAGATTTCAGTGAGACATAGATATAGTAAAGAAAGTAAACAAATAAAGCAAGTAAAAGCGAGACAAAATGACACGAGAGATGAAAATTGATAAAATATATTGTTAAATTAAAAAAAAAATGAGTTTAGAGTGAGACGCGAATGAGAGAGAGAGAGAGAGAGAGAGAGAGAGAGAGAGAGAGAGAGAGAGAGAGAGTGTGTGTGTGTGTGTGTGTGTGTGTGTGTGTGTGTGTGTGTGTGTGTGTGTGTGTGTGTGTGTGTGTGTGTGTGTGTGTGTGTGTGTGTGTGTGTGTGTGTGCTCCTTTATTTTGGCAGTGCATTCTCACTTCTTTCTCTCTCTCTCAGTAATACAAACAAACTTTTCACGAGTATATCAGTGCACTAAGAAAAAAAAACACACATATTACATTTAGTTACATAATACAAACTCTTGCTTCATTTGCTCTGGGATGTGTCTGAGAGGGAAAAGATTACTTGTATTTTTGTCTTGCTACTTTTAAAATGTTTTCGTAATTTCACCTCACATCTGGAATAAAAAAAAAAAGTGTAAAAAAATGAAAAATAAAAGTATTATCATATGTTTGAATATTTTTACCTCTTACTTTTCTCGTCATTTCAAACTCGTGTGTTGAAAAAAAAATATTAGTTTTTATGGATTCTGTGCCAGCAGTAGAGGAAGCACACTCTCTCTCTCTCTCTCTCTCTCTCTCTCTCTCTCTCTCTCTCTCTCTCTCTCTCTCTCTCTCTCTCTCTCTCTCTCTCTCTCTCTTTTATTTTGGTAGTATCTAAATAGATCTTCCTCTGGTTCTCGCTTACACATGATACTTCATAATTCTTCTCGTCACTGTCCACCTAATCTCTCTCTCTCTCTCTCTCTCTCTCTCTCTCTCTCTCTCTCTCTCTTCAGCCTGTCCGCCCTTTCTCTGGTGTCAAGCTTAAAGAGGACACTCCCACCTCTCTCTCTCTCTCTCTCTCTCTCTCTCTCTGTTCTCGAAAGCAATAAAAATGTTTGTAAAAATATACGGAGAGCTTATGAATATATGAGATGAAGAAAGTTAAAACGAGAGAGAGAGAGAGAGAGAGAGAGAGAGAGAGAGAGAGAGAGAGAGAGAGAGAGAGAGAGAGAGAGAGAGAGAGAGAGAGAGAGCGGAGGGCGTATACAGTGTTGCGTGTTGGTTTTTGGGTTTTTTCTATTTTTGAACCAAATAATTATTAGCTTAAAGCTCAGCAGCGGGGAGAGAGAGAGAGAGAGAGAGAGAGAGAGAGAGAGAGAGAGAGAGAGAGAGAGAGAGAGAGAGAGAGAGAGAGAGAGAGAGAGAGAGAGAGAGAGAGAGAGAGAGAGAGAGAGAGAGAGAGAGAGAGGTGAGGAAAAGCAAGGAAGTGAGTCTTGATTAATTTTATGCTTCTTGTTTTCTTTACTCGGTATTAGAACAGAACCCAGTCAAGGAAGAGGAAGAAGAGGAGGAGGAGGAGGAGGAGGAGGAGGAGGAGTAGGAGGAATACATAGGAATACATAGGAAAGACGAGTGACAGGAGGCCTTGCGACCTATAACGAGGTCACTCGTTTACTAAACTACACGTACAGAAGCTACATACTTAGTAGGAGGTAAGGATAGAACAGATGAAGCTCCTCCCCACCCACCAATCCTCCGGCGTCACCCGGCAAGAAATAAGACGAAAATACACCCCGACTGTTGAGAAGGACAATCGGGGAAATTTACACAGGAAAGATGGGAAAAAGAGAGTACTAATGGAACTACTACTATCGCTAAGAAAAGAGGTATCTAGTGTAACTACTACTATCGCTAAAAGAAAAAAAAAATTATCGGAAACCATTTTCTTTATAAAACTTGTCTAATTTACTTTTGAACGTAGCTACCGTGTTAACTTGGACGACGGACGCTGGCAGCTTGTTCCAGTGTTCAACTATTCTTACGTTAAAAAAGTTTCTTCGCAAATCAGTATTAAATCGCTGTCCTTTAAGCTTCAAGCCGTTATTTCTCGTTACTGATTGCGAAAGCTCAAAAAGATTTTCATAATCGATCTTATCTATATTTTTAAGTATTTTAAACGTTTGAATGAGGTCACCTCGGATGCGACGATCTCTGAGGGAGAACATGTCTAGTCTTTTGAGACGTTCTTCATATGACAGGCCACGTATTCCGGGGATTAGTTTCGTTGCTCGTCTTTGAACGCTCTCTAATTTATTAATGTCTTTTGATAACATGGAGACCAGAACTGAACCGCATATTCCAAATGTGGTCTCACTAATGATGTATAGAGACGCGTTATGACTTCAGGTGTTTTATAATCAAAATTACGTGCGATAAATCCTAAAACAGTGTTAGCTTTACGACTAGCGGCCGAACACTGTGCAGCACATTTTAAGTCATTTGTTATGAGTACTCCCAGGTCCTTTTCTTCAGTGACTTTAATTAAGTTACGTCCATGTAATTTGTAATTATTTTTCACATTGTTTAGGCCGATGTGCATTACTTTGCACTTATCTGCATTAAAATTTAATAGCCATTTTCGCTCCAACTACTAAGGTTGTCTAAATCCCGCTGGATGGCATCACAATCGTCTCTTGTGCGTACTTTGCTACCTAGTTTAGTGTCATCGGCGAATTTTGATATTTTTGATACGATGCCGCAGTCTAAATCATTTATGTATATCAAAAGAGCATGGACCCAAAACTGAACCCTGGGGAACACCACTCGTAACTTGAAGCCAGTCGGAAGCTTCTCCGTTAATAACAACTCTTTGCTTTCTATTAGTTAGCCAACTATCAATCCATCCACACAACTGCTCTCCCATCCCGTGGGCTTTCAGTTTAATTAAGAGACGTTTGTGTGGGACTGTGTCAAAAGCTTTCCTGAAGTCAAGATAAATTATGTCGGATGGAGCTCTGTCATCATAATTAGAGAATATCGTTGAAAAATTCTAGAAGATTCGTTAGGCATGATCTGTTGTTCCTGAAACCATGTTGTGAGTCTAATATCAATTTGTGGCTGTCTAGAAAGGAAATCATTTTGTCTCTAATTATTTTTTCTAATATTTTTATAACTACCGAGGTGAGACTGATGGGCCTATAATTACCAGCATCACTTTTGTTGCCCTTCTTGAATATTGGCGTGACATTAGCGCATTTCCAGTGACTTGGTACTTTTCTTTCCTGCAACGATCTATTATAAAGTAATTTAAGAGGTAACACCAGCTGTTCTTGACATTCTCTTAATAGCCTCGTTGATAATCTATCAGCCCCTGTGCTCTTATTGGGGTCAAGGTTGCGCAGGTGTTTGGCTATATCGTCTTCGCTAATTTCGTCTATTATCAGCTTTTCATTTTCAGATCCTCTATACATGTTGATCGCGGTTGGCAAGGTCGAAAAGTCTTCTGTGATAAACACGCTGTGAAAAAAGTTATTTAGGATTGTTGCCATGACTTTACTGTCACTCACAAGTGTGTTATTATTATCTTTATCGGCCCAATTTTTTCTTTGACAGTCTTTTACTACGAATGTATTGGAAAAACTTTTTAGGATTTGTTTTTGCTTGCCTTGATATATTTATTTCGAGATTGCGCTTCGACTTCCTTATCTCTCTCTCGCAACATCTTTTGGTGGTAATATAATTGCTGTAATCGGTATCCGATTTAGTTCGTTTATATTTAGCATATAAGCTCTTTTTCCTGGCGATGATGTGTTTTATAGTGTGTGTCATCCATTGGGGATTTTTTGTGCTATTTATTCGTTTTCTAACTTGTGGAATCCACTTACTTTCTGTTTCAAGGAGAATGTTAGTAAAGGCTGAACACATCTGCTCCATGTCTTTGTTTGCGAAGACTGTTTGCCAATTAATTCTTTGTAATTCTAATTTAAGTCTTAGCGTGTTACCTTTTTATAGTTTGGGACTAAAAGTGCGTTTTCTTTTATGTCTACCTCGCAGTTAATATTACATCGTATAATTTTATGATCGCTGTTAGCTAAAACTTCACCCACTTCACAGGTATTTATCAAATCAGCGTCTGAGGCTAATATGATATCTAAGATATTATTGTCTAGTGTGGGTTCTCTTACAAATTGAGAAAGGTATAACTTTCTCACCACGTTGAGTAATCTGGATCCCTCGTTATCGGATGTTAAAATTTTCCAGTTAATGTGTGGTAGGTTAAAATCTCCACATATAATGGACGTTTTGTTTTCAGTATTGTTTCAATTTCGTTATATAATATTTCGTCATTGTCAGGCGTCATTTTAGGAGGGCGGTATATAGTCGCGACTATTATGTGTTTTTTATTTATTTTCAGTTTGACATATACCGATTCGTAGGCTGATCTGTTTTCTTTATTGATTTCAATGGCACTTATGCTATTTCTTATATACATCATTACTCCACCTCCTCTTTTGTTTATTCTACAATTAATAAACATATTGTAGCCAGGAATGTTAACCTCGGAGATTAAGTGTTTATCACAGGTGTTCAGCCATGTCTCTGTTATACTTATTATATCAGGATTTTCCGACCTTGCATATGCTACGAGTTCATCTCTTTTTTTAATTATACTTCTAGCATTTGTGTAAAATAAGGTTAGGCCTTTCAAAAGGAGGAGGAGGAGGAGGAGGAGGAGGAGGAGGAGGAGGAGGACTGCTAGAAGTGACTGCTGGTGAAGGGATGAAGGGGAAACTAAGTGGCTGTGATGATGGTTTATGGGAGGGGGAGTGGAGAGTAGTTGGGAGAGAGTGAGAAGAAGAAAGAGGTAGTGAGGGAGAGGAGGGATAGAGAGGACATCTGGACACTAAATGAAGCATCAGTTTGGAAAGAAAGTAGGCGGTGGTGTTAGTGTCGTAATGGAACGTTTAACTAAAGTAATTACCGCTTTTTTCTCGTCCTTATTTTATTCTTCTACTTCCTACTTGCCTTTTTCTATTTTTTTTTCATCACTCATCCTCATCTTCTATCTCCGCTTTTTTTTTTTTTTACTTCTGCTACTACTACTACTGCTACTACTTTTATTACCACTACTTCTATTAGTACTATACTGCTACTACTACTACTACTACTACTACTACTACTACTACTACTTCTACAACTACCTCTACTACTACTACTACTACTACTACTACTACTACTACTACTACTATTACTGACATTATTACCAGAGGTAATAATGTCAATTTGTTATGTCCACAACCAAGAACAACACTGTACAAATTTTCTATACACTGTTTTGGCCCGAAATGTTGGAATGCATTACCAGATGATATATAAATAATAGCTAATCTCAATCTATTTAAAATTAAAGTTAAACAATATTTGTTCAATCTACAAAGTCAAGCTGCCACAGAATAAGAATATATGTAATAATTGCTGTAATTATAGCTAATGGTTAGGTTCTCGTGTTGAATCACACTATGTTAGATTATGTATACAATTCTTGTAAGTTTTTATTTGCTAAACATTGCCGTCGCGCCATATATATGTGTATATGTATATATATGTATATGTATGTATATATATATATATATATATATATATATATATATATATATATATATATATATATATATATATATATATATATATATATTACAAGGTTAATTAGTTCTGTCTGCTAAGGAGTTAATACTCAGCAGACTAATGCCTACAGATATGTACTATATATCTATTCATGTATGTAACTGTTATTTGGCAATGAGCTCAATAAACAATAAACAATAAACTACTACTACTACTACTATTACCACTACAACTACTACTACTACTACTACTGCTACTACTACTTCTATATTATGTACTACTACTATTATTATTACCACCATTTCTACTACTACTACTACTACTACTACTACTACTACTACTACTATCACCACCTCTACTACAACGGCTACTAATAAAAGTACCATTACCGTTAACACCACGACCACCACCGCTACCATTAACTCTGCTCATGAAAAAAAGAGGGAAGAGTAATTGATGGAAAAAGGTAAAAATAATTAGGTATTTTCAAAAAGCAATTTCAGATAACACTTGCATGGACCCTAGGAACCTGCGTGCGTGCGTGCGTGCGTGTGTGTGTGTGTGTGTGTGTGTGTGTGTGTGTGTGTGTGTGTGTGTGTGTGTGTGTGTGTGTGTGTGTGTGTACTCGAACGTGTAATAAATGAAATGAAATAGTTCCCTGGCTGGCTGACTGAGTGACTGGGCAAAGTAATGACTGGTTAACACACTATAATTGGTTGACCGGCAGACTGTAATACATGTTAACAGCCTGCTTGATTGACTCCCTGGCCTACTGCTGTGTGTGTGTGTGTGTGTGTGTGTGTGTGTGTGTGTGTGTGTGTGTGTGTGTGTGTGTGTGTGTGTGTGTGTGTGTGTGTGTGTGTGTGTGTGTGATTCAATGTTTGACTTAGTAACTGGTTGGCTGAATGACTAACTGATTCAATCGCTTAGTAAGGAGACTAAATGTAGAACGGGTTAAAACAGTGATTCAGTATTTGTTAGACTGACTGACTGGTGTACTGGCTGGTTGACTGAATCTGTATCGCATTGACTGATCCTTATACATATGTTATTGAGTGATGCATTGCACAAATAACTGACTGACTGATTGACTGAATAACTGACTCAGAAACGATCAAAGAAAAGACGAACTGACTAAATTACAGGGAAAATAAAGTAAAAACGCCGAAAGAAATTTGGTGGTAACGAAAATATAAATATAGAATAAACCAGTTCAATTCTTTAAAAAATACAAAAAACAAAAAAACAAAAAAAACCCGTAAAACATGGATAAACGAAAGAAAAGGAAAAGAAGATTAAGAAATTAGGATAAGATAACACCATTGCCCATCTCCCTTCATAAAAAAAAAACATCAGCAACTTACAGACAGAACAAAAACCAACAATAAGAAAAAAAAAACACCACTAACTTGCTTAAAATCCTAATATATTGTTTAGTCTCGCATAACTTATCTCCGTTTCCGCTTTTTCTTCCTTCCCTCTCCCTCTCTTCTCATCCCTCCTCCTTGCAACCCACCCTCTCCCTGTATTCCTCCCTCCCTTACCTTCTCCCTCTCTCCTTTTCTCCCTTCCTCCAACCCACCACTCTTCCTGTGTTCCTCCCTTCCCTTCCTTCTCCCTCTCTCTCCTCTCCCTCCCTCCCTGTGTTCCCCCCTCCCTTCCCTTCCTTCCTCCTTCTCGCACAGGTACTCAAAACAACAGAGGAAAAGATTATTGAGACGAATCCATTTCCCTTCCAATCCCATCGAGTTACGGGATAGCTGAGGAATTCTACCGGAGAGAGAGAGAGAGAGAGAGAGAGAGAGAGAGAGAGAGAGAGAGAGAGAGAGAGAAATATATAATAATCCATACACTATTTATTGTCGCTCCCATTTCTGCTTCTTATCAGCTTCCGAAAAATGGATTCCTTTCCTCGTCCTTCCTCTCCCTTCCCTTCCTTTCCTTCCTTCCTTTCTTCCTCCAAATGACCTTTCTACCTGAAGGAGTTTTTGTAATTATTGGAGGAATAAGGAGAGCGAGGGAGAGCAGAGAGAAGTAGAGGCAAGGAGGAGAATTATGCTTTTCTACTTTTCTCCAGCGATTCTTAAAGGTTTTGTTTCAGTGATTTTATTTAATATGTTTTTGATTCTTTCTTTTCTCCACTTATATTTTTCTTTCAGTAGTCGTAGAATTATATTTTCCTACTTTTCTCCAGCGATTCTTAAAGGTTTTTATTTCACTGATTTTCTACTTTTCTTCCGAGTATATTTTTAATTCTTTCTTTTCTCCTCTTTTATTTTTCCTTCAATCGTCAATGTACTTCCTGTTTTTTTTTATTTCAATTCTTGCAAGTCTTACAGTAATTTCTTTTTCCTTCTTGTCTCAATCAAATTATCTCCTTTTTTTTCATCCAATTTTCCTTCCTCTCCTTTACACTCCCTGTCTCTCGTCTCTTTCTCCCTCAATTACTCCTGTTTTCCTCCCACCTACCTCATACTTGTCCTCCTCCTCCTCCTCCTCCTCCTCCTCTCCTCTAGTCATTCATCTCCATTAGCCTCCCTCCTCCTTTCTCTAGTATCTCTTCTCAGCGACAATCATACAACCCTCCACCCAGGTCCAGTTTCCTCCACATATCACTCCTCCCTCTCCTCCTCCTCCTCCTCCTCCTCCTCCTCCTCCTCCTCCTCCTTTCCATCGTCCTCGTTCTCTTTTTGGTAAATTACAACTCTCTCACAACCTCTTCTTCATCTCTTAAACTACAGGCTCGGATATCTGACTCCTCTTCCTCCTCCTCCTCCTCCTCCTCCTCCTCCTCCTCCTCCTCCACTCCTCTTCATTCATCTCTTTTCCACACACCAAACGAGTAACCCATTCCGCGAGAGAGAGAGAGAGAGAGAGAGAGAGAGAGAGAGAGAGAGAGAGAGAGAGAGAGATCTTAAATTAGGTCTTTTTATTTCCTGATGATTTTTGGTCCAGTCTGTCTGATCCTTCCTCTGATGACGTGGCGTTTTTCTCTCCAAGTCAGTGACCCTAAGTGGAGGAAAGAAAAGGAGGGAGGAAAGGAAGGAGGGAGAAAAGAGAGGGGGAGAGGGAAGGAAAAGATAAATTGGAGGGAGAAACTTCTTTGGGGGGGACGAAAAGACGGAGGGGAGATAGAAAGGGTTAAATAAGAGTCAGAGAAAGATGATAAAGAAAGGGTGAAGAGGGAGAGAAAAAAAAAGGAGATAAAAGAGAGAGGGAGTAGAGAAATGAGAGAAGGCAAAAGAGGAAGGGGATAAGAAAGGGGAGGGAAGGGAGGAAAGGAGATAAGAAAGGGAGGAGAAGAGTAAAGGAAAGGAAAGGGAGAACTAGCAAGAGAAGGAATGGAAGATAAAGTGATAAGGAGATAAGAGAGAAAGTGAATAAAAAAAACAGGAGGAATATATTGGGAAAAGAGAGAGAGAGAGAGAGAGAGAGAGAGAGAGAGAGAGAGAGAGAGAGAGAGAGAGAGAGAGAGAGAGAGAGAGAGAGAGAGAGAGAGAGAGAGAGAGAGAGAGAGAGAGAGAGAACGGAAAGAATATAGAAAAGTGGGGGAAATGAGAAAAAAGAGAGGTATGAAAGAACGTGACAAGAATGGAGAGGAAACAAGAAGAATAAGGAAGAGGAAAAGGAGGAGGAGGAGGAGGAGGAGGAGGAGGAGGAGGAGGAGGAGGAGGAGGAGGAGGAGGAGGAGGAGGAGAAGGAGAAGGAGAAGGAGAAGGAGAAGGAGGAGGAGAAAGACGACAAACAGGAAGAGAAGGAGGAGGACGAAGAGGATGAGGAGGAGGAGGAGGAGGAGGAGGAGGAGGAGGAGGAGGAGGAGGAGGAGGAGGAGGAGGAGGAGGAGGAGGAGGAGGAGGAGGAGGAGGAGGAGGAGGAGGAGGAGGAGGACGAGGACGAGGAGGAGGAGGAGGAGGAGGAGGAGGAGGAGGAGGAGGATGAGGATGGGGAGGAGGAGGACGAGGAGGTGAGAATATGCAGCTAGAGGAGAGAAGAGGAGGAGAGAGAGAGAGAGAGAGAGAGAGAGAGAGAGAGAGAGAGAGAGAGAGAGAGAGAGAGAGAGAGAGGTAAGTGCCAAAAGCAACATCGTCAAGGCAAGCGAGGACGATGTGCTCTCTCTCTCTCTCTCTCTCTCTCTCTCTCTCCAGACGTGTTTAATGCATTCACCTGTCGTCACCTCCTTCTCCTCCTCCTCTTCCTCTTCCACTTACTGTTCCTACTTCCTATCCTCCTCTTCTTCCTCCTCCTCCTCCTCCTCCTTCTTGACACATTCCTCACGTCTATCAGTATCCCTCCTCCTCCTCCTCCTCCTTCCCTCCATGTCAGACGTAGCTGCCATCATCGCCATCTCACTCTCTCCTTCCCTCCCTGCTACAATTAACCTCCCGCCGCACCTGGACTGGCTGCCCCACCTGGCTCACACACCTGTGCTGCGCCGCCAGGTGAGATGCTCCTCCCTCACCTGACAAACAATACATATATACAAGAAAAACAAAAATAAAACAAGGATAGGAATGTAATGTAAAAGTTTTTGGAAGGAAGGTGATGTAGAAAAAGTATAGAAAAAAGTTAGGTAAGAAAAGAAATGTAATAAAAAATGAGATGAACGAGAAAATACATATGTAGAGAAAACAGTTACATTGGAACGCTAAAAGCAAAGATGAAAAAAAAAAAAACGTATCAAAACAGAACGAAATAAAAAAAAAAGTGGAAGAAAAAAAGAAAGGAAAAACTAGAATACAAAAAAAAAAAACATGGAAAAGAGAGAGAAAAAGTTTTACACTGGAACACCACGAAAAAAAAAGAACTGTAATACTAAAACAGAAGCAAAAGAAGCACAGAAAAAAAGACAACAAAAACAAGAGAGGAAAACACAAAAAAAAAAAAGATGGAAAGAACTGTAAATAAGGAGGAAAAGAAAAAAAAAACCCTCAAGTGTAGGAATGCTAACCTAACATGACAAAAGAATAATTAAATGTAAAATGTAAATAATATAAGTGAAATAGAATGAAAGTATAAAAATAGCAAGATAAAGTTGGTACTCACAGTCACGCTAAGGCCAAGAGGTCTGCTGCTGCTTGTTTGTCCTTTGTGTTCTTTTTTGTACTGTAATAAAAGAAATGAAATAAAGATAGAAGAAAATGAAGGTGTGAAAAAATTCTTACATATGAAAAAAAGATGTTAGATTTTTTTTTTTTTTATATATATAGAGAGATCTGGCCAAGGGCAACAAAGAGGATTCAACAAAACTATACACAAAATAGAAAAAAAATAGTAAACATTAGAAAAAAAAAAACTAAATCTGGAGAACAAGAATATACATACCAATTAAAAATAGAATAAGAACTTTTTACAGATTGATCTCACACAGTTATTGAAAAATGGAATATAAGAAAAAAAAACTTTCTCAAAAAAAGGATAAAATGAAAAGGCAAAAATACGAAAAGAACGAAGCTGGAAGGTGTGACAAAACAAAAATACGAATGAAAAAAAGTAAAGCGTCGGAACACAAATACAAATCTATATATAAAAAGATAGAAAAAATATAAGCGTTTGTTGTTGGCAGAAAAATACAATTACGGATAGAATAAAAAAAATGAAAAAAAGAATGAAAAAAAAAGTATGACACAAATTTAAAGGAATTACACGTCTAAATACGATTGAATACTTTTGAAAATGAAAACTAGATATGGGCACTATAAAATGTTGCAAGAAAATACTGAGAATAACAAAGAACATTGGTCAATACACAAACAATAAGTAAATACGAGGACATTCAAGTTTGACTACATGTGGGAATACAAATACGAAGGAAAGAGAGAGTTTTATAGCAATTGCGAAGAAATAAACTTAAAATACAGATGGAGATGAAAAAAAATATATAACTAATTGAATTAACGTAAGAGAGAAAAAAGAAACAAGAGATGAGAAGACAGAAAAAGATGATAACTAGAATAACAACAATAATAATAATAATAATAATAATAATAATAATAATAATAATAATAATAATAATAATAACAACAACAACAACAACAACAACAACAACAACAACAACAACAACAATAATAATAATAATAATAATAATAATAATGTAACGACATCAAAGATCATGTGTGTGTGTGTGTGTGTGTGTGTGTGTGTGTGTGTGTGTGTGTGTGTGTGTGTGTGTGTGTGTATGTTTGCTTATGCGTACGTGCGTGCGCTCACGAGAATGTCAACAAAAACAAAGAAAAATGTGTTTTGTGTAATTCTATTTTGGAATTTACGAAATT
>NC_059279.1:13741940-13746940 GCF_017591435.1 Portunus trituberculatus | reverse complement strand
ATCTATTCCCTCGTCAGATTCTTTTCTTTGGGGGTAAACATCGTGGCGTGTCTCTCTCTCTCTCTCTCTCTCTCTCTCTCTCTCTCTCTCTCTCTCCATCATCTCCTTCATATGTCCTTTTGTTTCGCTTCCTCCTCCTCCTCCTCCTCCTCCTCCTCCTCCTCCTCCTCCTCCTCCTCCTCCTCCTCCTTCTTCGTCGTCTCGTGGGAATGTCAGGAAAATTTGAAATATTTTTGGGGTCACAAGCCAATGTTCACTCACGGGACAGTCTTGTGAAGGGTACTTTCTCTCTCTCTCTCTCTCTCTCTCTCTCTCTCTCTCTCTCTCTCTCTCTCTCTCACCATTTCTACAACGAGTGCGACTAACGACAACCACCATTACCTACTACTACTACTACTACTACCACTACTACTACTATCATTATTGCCTTCACCACTACATCATCTACCACAACCACGACAATTGCTTCTATTACTAGTAACAGTATTAGTACTACTACTACTACTACTACTACTACTACCACCACTACAACTACTATTACAATTACAACAATAACAACTACTACTACTACAATTACCACCACCACTACTACTATTACTTTTACCAAAGCCATAAGAACAACAAAATACCATCAACACAGCCATAAAAACAGTAATTCCTGTATAGGCCTTCTACTCTTCCTCCTTTCCTGCCTCTCTTCCTCCGCGGTATCTTCTGCCCTCATCTTCCTCCTCCTCCTCAGTCCTCCTTCCCCCCAAAAGCCCTAGTGTCCATTAACCTCCCTTTCTGCTCCCTTAACCCCAAGGAAGAGAATAATAAACGAGTTAAGGGAGAGAAAAGGATGGAAGGACAGGAAGGGAGGAAAAAATGACCTTTATTGCGATCAAATATTCATAAACACATCCAAACACACAAACATACACACACTCAGCAAAACAGAAGTACAAAAACGTGATAAAAAAGAGAAAATGAAAGCAATAAGGAGAACATGATGAGAGAGAGAGAGAGAGAGAGAGAGAGAGAGAGAGAGAGAGAGAGAGAGAGAGAGAGAGAGAGAGAGAGAGAGAGAGAGAGAGAGAGAGAGAGAGAGAGAGAGAGAGAGAGAGAGAGAGAGAGAGAGAGAGAGAGAGAGAAGAGAGAGACAGAAGGAGAGGAAGGGAAAAAGGAGAGAAAGAAGGAAGATAAATAAAACAAAACAGAGGAAAGAAAGAAAGAATACCCTGAGGCAGAATGGCGAGAGAGAGAGAGAGAGAGAGAGAGAGAGAGAGAGAGAGAGAGAGAGAGAGAGAGAGAGAGAGAGAGAGAGAGAGAGAGAGAGAGAGAGAGAGAGAGAGAGAGAGAGAGAGAGAGAGAAGCAGTGTAAGAGGAAAGAGACAGTAAAGGAGAGAAAGAAGAAAGCAGTGGCAACTTGTTAATAAAAGAGGAGGAGGAGGAGGAGGAGGAGGAGGAGGAGGAGGAGGAGGAGGAGGAGGAGGAGGAGGAGGAGGAGGAGAAGGAGAAGGAGAAGGAGAAGGAGGAGGAGGAGGAGGAGAGCAACGTGGGAAAAAAGTAATGCAAAGACCAAATTGAAAAGGAAATTGACAAAGGAGTAAAGAGAGCGAGAGAGAGAGAGAGAGAGAGAGAGAGAGAGAGAGAGAGAGAGAGAGAGAGAGAGAGAGAGAGAGAGAGAGAGAGAGAGAGAGAGAGAATCCCCAGTTTATTGAATATCAATGGATTTCTCAAACGAATGCTGAAGGAAAGGAAGGAGAGGGGAGGAGAGAGAGAGAGAGAGAGAGAGAGAGAGAGAGAGAGAGAGAGAGAGAGAGAGAGAGAGAGAGAGAGAGAGAGAGAGAGAGAGAGAGAGAGAGAGAGAGAGAGAGAGAGAGAGAGAGAGAGAGAGAGAGAGAGAGAGAGGGTAAGAGAAATAAGACACTGATTGCATGCTTTATTAACTACTATGACTCTCTCTCTCTCTCTCTCTCTGTGTGTGTGTGTGTGTGTGTGTGTGTGTAAGTGTGTCATATTTTATCCCCTTCATGACCCCTTCGCATCCTCTCCCTCTCTCCCTCTCCCTCTCCCTCTCCCTCTTCCTCTCCCTCTCTCGCACCCTGAAGGAATACACCATGCGAAGTAATGACCTGAGAATTCAATTATGTGGTTGATTAAGGTCGCAAAGAAGACTTTTCCCTTTCCTGCCTCTCTCATTTCTCTACTCCCCTTTCTTCCTCTCTCTCTCCCCCATTCCCTCAGCTCTTCACTTCCTCTCTCCTCTCTCATTTTTTCTTTATTTTTCTCTTTCATATTTTCTTTTTTTATTTTACATAGTTTCATAGTTTCATGTTCTATTTCTTTTTTTTATTTCTGTCCAGTATCATTTCTTTTATTTCCTGTGTTGCATTATCTCTCTCTCTCTCTCTCTCTCTCTCTCTCTCTCTCTCTCTCTCTCTCTCTTTCCTCCTCCTCATTGTTTTCTTCATCCTCTTTTCCTCTTCTTTCTTTCTTTCCTTCGTTCCTTTCTCAAGAAAATACCAAGTCACCACTCTTTTTTATCTCTTCTCTTCAGATCTCTCTCTCTCTCTCTCTCTCTCTCTCTCTCTCTCTCTCTCTCTATCTATCTATCTATTTCTCTCTTGACTATCTTTCGTCCTTCACTTCTTCCTATCTACTTCCAATGCTTTACTTCTCCTTTCTCCTTCGTCTCTCGTTTTTTTCTCTTTTCCTTCTTGCTTCCTTTCTTCTTTCCTAAACGAGTGGCGGAGGTGATGAAATGCACTGAAGCGTTTGTGTGGTGGCATCTCCAGCTTCTCTCACTTTGGAGGAGGAGGAGGAGGAGGAGGAGGAGGAGGAGGAGATGAAGCTGGTAGTTGGTCTTACTTCCGGCCAAAAAATGAGAGAGGAAAGCAAGTGTGACGAGTTTTGTTTCTTTTATGCTTGTCTTGTTTTTCTTTTTTTTTTTTTTTTTTTTTTGAGCGCGTAATTTTTTCCTGGTTCAACTTTTGCTTGCTTTGGGCTCGGGAAATTATTTGGTTTATTTAGTTTATGTTGTTGTCATCGTTTTTGTCTTTGTGGTGGTGGTAGTAGTAGTAGTAGTAGTAGTAGTAGTAACAATATTAGCAAAATAATAGTAATGGTTGTAGTAGTAGATAAAAAAACAGCATCGAGGAACAGTGATGGTAGTCGTAATAGTAGAAGCTAGTTTAGTAGTAGTAGTAGTAGTAGTAGTAGTAGTAGTAGTAGTAGTAGTAGTAGTAGTAGTAGTAGTAGTAGTAGCAGCAGCAGCAGTAGTAGTAGTAGTAGTAGTAATAATAATAGTAGTAGTAATAATAGTAATAATAGTAATAGTAGTAGCGGTAGCAGAAGCAGGAGGAAGAGGAGGAGGAGGAGGAGTTGGAGGAGGAGGAAGAGGAGGAGGAGGAGGAGGAGGAGGAGTGTTGATGATGCATAATAGAGAAGAAAGAAACCTGTGAGATGGAAATGCAGATGAAATGTCCCAAGTTGAAATTGATGCACGGAGTGACGTGAGGAGGAGAAAAATTAGAATTGGACGAAGAGAGGGAGAGGTGGAGAGAAATGAGGAGGAAAGGGTAGACCAAATGAAGAGGAGGAGAATGCAGAGAATGAAGAGGAACGAAATAGTAGCAAAGAAAATTATGAAGAGAAAGATTAAAGAAAAGAAAGAGTACCAGAAAATGATAATGGTGATATTGATAATGATAATGATGATAATATTGATGATGATGATGATGACATGATGGAGGAGGAAGATGAGGAGGAGGAGGAATTTAGATAAAGAAGGAATTAGCAAAAAGAATGAGAAAACAGAGGAACGAACGAAGTCTAGACACAAAGTAAACAAGAGTAAGAAAAAGACGAAAAAGAGATAAAAGTAAGGAAAACATGAACGAACAAAAAAATGAAAGGAAGGAAAATGAAAGTCTAAAAATAAATGAGAACACAACAAATAAAGAAAAGAAAAATGTATGCATGAAGATATTTAAGAAAAGTTTCCGCTTGCTTGTGTGTGTGTGTGTGTGTGTGTGTGTGTGTGTGTGTGTGTGTGTGTGTGTGTGTGTGTGTCCAAGTCCTTACCAGGAGAGAGAGAGAGAGAGAGAGAGAGAGAGAGAGAGAGAGAGAGAGAGAGAGAGAGAGAGAGAGAGAGAGAGAGAGAGAGAGAGAGAGAGAGAGAGAGAGAGAGAAATATATTACGTGAATCTTTTAAAATATGTTCCATGAATGATAAATTAAATTCGCAGAAAAATTATAAAAAGTGAATGACAAATATCAAAGTTTCTCTGTCTGTCTGTCTGTCTGTCTGTCTGTCTGTCTGTCTGTCTGTCTGTCTCTCTCTCTCTCTCTCTCTCTCTCTCTCTCTTCTTCCGTGCTTTACTCACCTCCATCTTACTCTATTTTTTTCTCTTTTCCTCTCCATCTATTCAATCCTCACTTTCTTTCCTCCACTCCTCATACCTCTCCTTCTGTCTCACTTCCTGGTCCATCCTCTCCTCCCTCTTTTAACTCCTTTTTCACACTTTTATCCTTTTTTTTCGTCAAATTTCCCATTTCTCCTTCCCTTCCTTTTTCCATGATTCAATATCCCCCCCCCACACACACAAACACATTAAATTCACCCTCGTTTTCCTTTGTTCCTTGACTTTTCACTGTATTTTTCCTAGTATCCCCGTTTTCTGCCTTCCTTTCTCTACCTACATCGCTCAAACAGTAGCTCCCATCTCTCTTCCTTTCCTGTCTGTCTTTCCCTTCTCTCGCTATAAAATTCACATCACGATTTACATATTCATGATAAACAGTTGGAAAGAAAACACAAAAGAGTTGATAGGTGGGCATTCAGGTGATCAGGAAGACAGGTAAGAGTGGGGGGATGAGGGAGGGAGGTGGGAGAAGCTAGTGAGGGGGAGGGGAAAGGCAGGAAAGGCAGGAAAGAGGCGAGGGGAAATCAGGAAGTAAGGGGAAGGGAGAGAGGATAGCTGGTGTATGTGTGTGTGTTGAGTTGATGAAGAGGG
>NC_059279.1:13716940-13726940 GCF_017591435.1 Portunus trituberculatus | reverse complement strand
GGAACTCTTTCTTAACCAACCTTCAAAGCAAACAAACAACATTTTTCTGTTAGCTTACCTTTTAGTCCACCTCCTTCACACAACAAATAACAATAACTAACACAACATCACTATAAAATAAAAAGTGGCCTCGCTTCTTATAACAGTAAGGATAAAACAAATGTCAAAGGCAATACACTACACAGCGGCACAGCAATAAACACCTGTGCAGTACATCTGAAGCCTCACCTGTCTGCATTTCACAAAGCCCTATGATATTTAGACATAACAGAGAGAGAAAGAGAGAGAGGGAGAGAGAGAGACGGGAAGTTACCTGATACTTTATTGTCCATTACGAGAGACAAAACGGAATGTGGAATGTAGCTAATGCAGGGAGAGAGGGACTGAGAGGGAGGAGGGAGCGGAAGAAGTGACGGTGGTCAGAGGAATACAAGGGAAAAGCTTTGTTTAGATTTAAATATTCTTTAGAGAAAGACTTCGGAGGCTGGCAAGGGAGAGGAAGAGGAACAGCAGCCGGAAGTGGTGGAGATGGAAGAGGAAAAGGAAAACGAGAGGAGGAGAAGAGGAAGGGAAGGAGAACAGAGAAGATAAAGCAGGCGGGAACGATACCAAAGTAAATCACGGGGAGAGAGATAGAAAGGAAGAAGAAAACGAAGAAAAGGAAAAGAAAAAAAAAAGAAGAAAGTGATATAAGATGACGAAGATGCTAAATAAAGAAAAGAAAAACACAAAACAGTACTAAACCACATCAAAGAAAGGATAGAATAGAGAGAGAGAGAGAGAGAGAGAGAGAGAGAGAGAGAGAGAGAGAGAGAGAGAGAGAGAGAGAGAGAGAGGAAAAATAAACAAGACAGGTAAGCCTACACGAGAACATTAACAAGACGAGGTGAACACACAAAAATGTAAAGGAGGAGAGACTGATTAGCTGGAGGAGAAAGAGGAGGAGGAGGAGGAGGAGGGAAGAAGAAGAAGAAGAAGAAGGAGGAGGAGGAGGAGGAGGAGGAGGAGGAGGAGGAGGAGGAGGAGGAGGAGGAGGAGGAGGAGGAGGAGGAGGAGGAGGAGGAGGACTGCAATGCGACTCCCGCCTGCTAAAACTGCACCATTTTGTTCATCCATTGAAGCTAAAAACAGTCTCGTTATGGTAAAACACGAGAGAGAGAGAGAGAGAGAGAGAGAGAGAGAGAGAGAGAGAGAGAGAGAGAGAACATTCTTCATATTTGTTTACTCGTGTCAATTTTAATCCCATAAAATATTTGCATCGCTATAAATCAAAAGCCTATCTGTTACACGCTCTCTCTCTCTCTCTCTCTCTCTCTCTCTCTCTCGCCCCTGCCGACCCTACCTTGTCAATATGCCTGCGGGTGTGTTTCGCTGGCATGCAAGAGAAGGAGGGAGGGAGAGTGGGAGTGGAAGAGAAAGAGGGAGGGAGAGGAGGGAAGGTGCGCGGCTGGAGAAAGAGAGAGTGAGGGATGAGACACGTGGGCATTTTTCAACCTTATTATACTTCTTAAATGTAGTGCAAGGATGGAGGGAGGAAGGGAGGGAAGGAGGGAAGGGGGGAGGGAGGGAGAGAAGGAAGGAGTGAGGAGATGAAGGGAAAATAGTAGTAGATCTTGTCACGTGTAGTAATTTAGTAGCCAATTATTCTGCAGTGGATTTCACAGTGGTAGAAACGTGCACGTAAACACACGCACGCACGCACACACTCACTCACTCACTCACACACACACACACACACACACACACACACACACACACACACACACAAAAGACTTACAGTGCAAGTTTCTCTAATCTTTTCCTGATCAACGGAGTTTCCTTTGTGCTCTTCCTCTCTCTCTCTCTCTCTCTCTCTCTCTCTCTCTCTCTCTCATCTATCATTTCCTAATTCACTTCCACACCCACCTTTCTTCTCAAAACCAAAATTTCCAACAACTTCAATCCTTTCCTACAAGATTAATTATTTGTTCGAGACCAGTGTTTTCTTCTAATCCTAACCTGCGCAGTGTGAGAGTCACGTTAACCAACTTCCACCGGCCTCTAATGGGGTGGAGGAAAAAATACAAGTGTGTGAGAGGATTTGCAATTAGAGATTTAAGGGAAGGAAGGTGAAGAATAGATAGCAGGAGGGTATGGTGGATGTAGAGATAAAACAATGATACATACAAAGGGCGAGCAAATCTACCAAGCGATGAAAACGAAGGAAATGATAAGAAAAGAGGCGAAGTTGTACGATAATGCAGGAAAACTGAGATATATAAGGGTGATAGCGCCATAAGATAAAAAAAAAAAAAAGATGAAGGTGTGGACAGAAGCATAGGGGGAAACTATATACAAATGGAACACTACTGATAAGCTATAAAGGTGAGAAAAGTCGATTGATAATTGGGAAAACTGAGAGATATAAGAGAACTACTGATAACATAAAGTGTGAAAAACTCAAATACACGACGAAAATTACTGATAAGACACAAGAGGGGGAGCGGTGACAGATAAAAGAGAACACGTTGATAAATATGGCTAAGGGGAGAAGGGAAGTGGGTGGGGGGGGGAAAGTACCGGCTCGTTTAAATGGTAGGAAGGGAACAGACACAGGAAGGCAAAATAGCAGTAAGGAGGAAAAACTTTGGAGTCAAAAGCTCAATAGATAACAAGTGATAAAATAGTAGAAAAGAGAAGAAAAAAAATGATATATATAACGAAAACAAATGGTAAGTATAAATGACAGAGACATAAGTAAATATAGAAGATAAAAGAGAAAGGTAGAGGAAAAGCAGCAGAAATATAGCTCAGTGGGGAAGACAAAAACCAAAAAACTTGAAAGACAAACACTAAGTAATAGAATAAGAGTATAAAGTTAGCAGATAGAGACAGATAAACAAAGCAGTTAAAGATAAGTGGAGGAGGAGGAGGAGGAGGAGTTCAAAGACAATGGAATAATATGTAGACTTTAAGAGGGACTGAAAGAAAGGGTTACGTTCTCAAATCTAAAGTATGCAAAGCCATCTGAGGCACTGCAAAAGAGAGAGAGAGAGAGAGAGAGAGAGAGAGAGAGAGAGAGAGAGAGAGAGAGAGAGAGAGAGAGAGAGAGAGAGAGAGAGAGAGAGAGAGAGAGAGAGAGAGAGAGAGAGAGAGCCACCGTGTTCCATCCTCTTCATTCCACCTCCCTAGGTGGCTGACTCGCTCTTTCCTCCGCCTTCTCATTGTCTCCTCGTCCTTGCCTCGTAAAGACCTGTCAATTTATTCGGGAAGTCAATTCGTCAAGTACACTTCACACACTCGGTCTATCCGGAACACCCTTCGAATAGTTGCGATATTCCTCTCCCTTGTCCTCCTCCTCCTCCTCCTCCTTGCCTGTGTCCCAAGTCGGTGCTCTGCTTTTAATAGACGTTTAGGCATCTTCTGTGTCTCGGGACGATCTTAACCCAACTCCAAACTGTCTCTAGAGAACACTTCACTCGTCTCCAAAGCGCCCTCAGGACCGCACTGACACGCCCCCGGACAAGCCCCACACACCTCACTGCCCTCCTTCCCTCCCTCCGTCCCTCCGTGCCTCTCCTTCCTGCCCACGCTCGCCAGGGGGAAGAGAAATAGGAAAGGAGGAAAAGGAAAGGAGGAGGAGGAACCGTGAACGAACAGGAGCGGAAACTGTCTAATTTTTCAAGGGCTTGTTTCAATGTCTCGCAATGAGCGGCCTTTTTTTGTTAGGCGACCAGGGAAGGAGGAGGAGGAGGAGGAGGAGGAGGAGGAGGAGGAGGAGGAGGAGGAGGAGGAGGAGGAGGAGGAGGAGGAAGGAAGGAAGAGTATGAGAGGGAGAAGAAGAGAACATAGGAAAGAGGGGAAAGAAGAAGAGGAGGAAGAGGAAGAAAAGGAACCGGAAAAATAGGAGTACTGACGCTGAAGGATGAGGAAGACGAAAGGAAGATCACACAAAAGAGGAGGAGAAGGAGGAAGAGAAGGAAAAGGAGAAGGAGGAGGAAGAGCAGGAAAAGGAGGAGGAGGAGGAGGAGGAGGAGGAGGAGGAGGAGGAGGAGGAGGAGGAGCAAGGATATTAGGAAGGAGTGATGTATACATTTTATCGCCGACAAATGAGGGCTTCTCGGGAGTGGGCGTCTAGTACTCGATCTGGCGGGACAGCCAACACTCGCCGATAATGAAGTGAGGCAAAGGAGGAGGAGGAGGACGAGGAAGAGAAGGAGGAGGAGGAGGAGGAGGAGGAGGAGGAGGAGGAGGAAGAAGATACTGTCAGTTTAACAAGATCGCAATTTTTCTCTTTGTTGTGTTTGTTCAGGAGTGTTAATAACAATAGAAAGAATAATAATAATAGTGATAGTGAAGGTGTTGGTGATAGTAGTAGTAGTAGTAGTAGTAGTAGTAGTAGTAGTAGTAGTAGTAGTAGTAGTAGTAGTAGTAGTAGTAGTAGTAGTAGTAGTAGTAGTAGTAGTAGTAGTAGTAGTAGTAGCAGATAACAGGTGTCAAATATTCACATGTTCACAGCTAAGTCCACCACACACGTTACTTTTTGGCGTGCTGAGACGTACACTTTCAAATGGACGGAATAAACGGCCTAGAGAGAGTCAATTACTAGACGGTGTTCTTGTTTTTAATAGGTGACGCAGCTAACTCACAACCAAGTCTTGGGTTTGAGACAAATGAGTAAGTCTCCTGTCCTACTTGTGTTATTTAGTTACTAGCAGTCCTGAGGTGTTGGGTATGAATCTTCAATATTTCAGCATCTATTTTCAAAGACCACATAATACTTAGTTGAGTTTTTATAGGTTAAAGAACATAAGAACGTAAGAACATCAGGAAATTCCCAAAAGACCGTTATTCCTACACGTGGCAGTCCCTTATTATAACCAGTGCTAGAATATTCTAAACAAAACATCAAAAGAATCACGAAAACACGCTTGAAAACACTATCATTCACTACACCTTATCGTAAGTGATCAGGATGGAACGCTGAAATGTCTGAGAATCAATGTCAAGTGTTGACTATAGCATGCTTTCCTTTTCCCCGTTACTCCACTGTGGCGGGGTAGCGAGAGGGGAACAGGAGGATAATCCCTGCTCGCACAGTCCATTGCAAGTGTTTATGAGTTTAAGCATCCATAACACTCGTACGTCTTCTTTAGCGAGTACCGTTACCCTCAGCCTTTAAACCTTTAACCCTGCCACAGTGAACCACAAAGCATTTATAATGCCCAGAAATCAACAAGGGATCAACAGCACAATAATCCCACAACCAGAAAAACACTCAGCTTCTCCCACACACAGTGAGAAGGAAAAGCTTCCGAAATGACAAGAATAAAAGATAAAACTAAGAAAACTCGAGGAAGGAAGGCAGGCAGAAAAATGACGCGCTGAGGCTGATGAGGCGACTCCCTGAGGACATGAAAGAGGAACACAGGAATGCCGAGCAAAGGAAGTGAGAGGCGGCCAAGTGGCTCACCGCACCGCCAATCAAGGCAGAAAGCTTCCTCCAGCAGGAACAAAGAACAACTTATTACGCTTCTACCTTCAAATATTGGATGTTTTTCGTGGATGTTCTTGAGTAACTTTAGACAACTGTAGAAGTAACCAAATAAATTAATCAATTATAATTAATATAACTCTTTCACTTTGAACAAAGGACATACTACATCTCTGGGTTCAAATATTAAAAACTCTGGAAGTGACTTGGTTGCAACAGTAACAAAATCAGTTAAGGGAAGAACTTTTCAATTCCAATGAAAAAAAAGGGAATTTAGTATGTCACTTCCTTCAAATAAACGATGTTTTAAGTGAGCAACCCATTCAGTTAAGGCACAAAACTTTTTTCCGCTTTATACCTAAAGATAAAAAGATTTCACAAAGTAATTTCTTTCTGTCACTCTTCAGAATTACACTCGTCACATTCTAGGAAGACTAAATTACCCTTTTTCATGTGGCTGTTACACACATCAGTTGAAAATAAAAAAAAAGTATAGAAGAGGAAGATAAGTGAAGCTACAGGATAGATGAAAGAAGCGATAGGCCATGACGAAGATTCTGAAGATGGGAAGGTGTGTGAAAATTGTCGGAAAAAAGTGGTGGTGGTGGCGAAAATTTATTGAATATTACTCTGATTACGCTCACAGCCCAAGGGAAAGCAGGGAGAGAAGGGAATTTGTTAGAGAGGAAAGGAGAACCCCTGGAAAAAAAGACACAGGGAGGGAGAACGGATGAAAAATGAAAGGTAGAAGGAAAGAAATGAAAACACAGAGGAACGATGAAGTGATAGACAAAGAATAAAGGTAAAAGAAAGGTGAAATAAAAAGGGTAAATGCAAATAAACAGAGGAGGAACAAAAAGGAAAGGAAAGAAGGAAGGAACAAAGCACATAATGAGCTAAAAAAAGAATAAGGATATGAAGAAAGATAAAATAAAAACAAAGGATGATGAAGAAAGGACGGCTTATGCATGAATGAATGAATGAATGAATGAATGAAAGAAAGAAGGAAGGAAGAAAAAAAAACGAGGGGCAAGAAAAACGGATATAAATAACGGGAAGAGAAGGAAAAAAATAATTGAAAGAAAGAAGGAAGGAATGAATGAAGGAGGAAGCCAAAGGATGATACCCTCTCCTTCTTTCTTCCTTATAAAAACTGCATGCATAAAAAACAAGATATTGCAAGTAAAGTCAATATTTTCTTCCGTTTTAATAAGAGATGTTTTCCCGCCTATGAAATTTATTACAAAATGACGTTGATTCAAGAGAGAGAGAGAGAGAGAGAGAGAGAGAGAGAGAGAGAGAGAGAGAGAGAGAGAGAATGACTTTTACGATTATTACTAACGACAATAACATATCCATAACATTAATTAAGATATACAACACTACGCCATTAACTTCGATATCAATATTACTTCAGATATTGAACTTTTCGCTTCACCACTCAAATTTTCATCAGACTTGCCACAAAGCGCACCACCGGACTCAAATAACGTCAGGAAAATGGAAGACAGGTTTTGTAAGACGACCTCTCTTTTAATTACTCCGGGAAGCATAATGTTACGTGAATCATGAAGAAAGGCGCCTCTTGTTACCTGCCGGCAGCCTCTCTCTCTCTCCCCTCCTGTCCTTGGCATTCTTCCACCTTCCTCCTCTTCATCCTTTTCAAAATTCACTTACCTGTTAATTTGTTTATTTTCTGTCGCAGGAGAGAAACACTAAGAGTAATTTCTGAACAAAAATCCGCTAATTTTTTGTCTCTTCCTAGAAAGAATAGCAAAGAAAAACAATTTAGGGAAGAAAATGTTCTAAAATTCCTCTCTTAACTCTGTCACTATGTTATGCAGCAATTCACAGCAATCAAACCAAAGAAGTCCTTATGAATATCGACACCTGGGAAGAAATGGGAAATACAAGAATATACTAAACAATTTCTATCTGATAAGACACTTGTAGGCAACTGAACAACAATAAACATCTGAGTGAATAGCATTTCCCCAAAAAAGATTAATTAAAACAGAGAAATTGTGAAATAGCATCAAGTCATCAGTAGAAGCGGCACGAACGACCTTTACATCAGTGACACTATTGCCAGACAAGAAACACAGGCTGAGACCAAGACAAGCGGCGACACTGTACTCAAACGCGGCGTGACTCTCTACTTTGATGGTGAAACTTAGTGGGGAGGAAAAGGTAGAGAAAGAAAGAAAAGGGTCTGGAGGAAAAGGAAGGGAGGAAAGAAGAATGGTAGTAGAATTAAGAATAAATTTAGATAGACTTTCTAATTTGGAGGTGAGATTTGGAGAGAAAGAAAGGAGAGAGAAGGGAGGGAAAGGAGGATAAAGGGTCGTAGAGGGAAATACAGACTCAGGCACTGACATTTCTTACATCCTTTCCCTCCTCTTTTCTCCCCCTTCCTCCAGCCTTCCCCACCCATACATTTACTACATCTCTTCTCTCTCTTCCTGAGTTTCCTTTGTTCCTCCTCAGCCTCTTGTCCTCTTATTCTAGCATCTCTTTCCTACATGCAACCTCTTTTCCCTTTCTTGTTATCTCGCTGCTCTATTTTCCTATCTCTTCCTTGACCTCTCTATCACTTTTCCCAGCTTTCCTTCCCCTTCCTGTTCCATTTTTTCTATTCTCAATCCATTTTTAAGCAACTTTCTTTTACCTTGCAAATCTCTCTCTCTCTCTCTCTCTCTCTCTCGCCCCCATCCCTTCAGAACATTCTTGCTCTTCTCTCCCCTCTCTCATCTTTGCAGCCCCGCCCCGTCCCGCCCTTCTCTGTCTCCGTCCTTCCCTCTGGCCACGCCCAGCCATCACCCTAGGGCGACCCACCCCGCTAATTGCCCTCTTGCCCAACTATTCCCAAGGCCAAACGAGCGGGAGGAGGAGGAGGAGGAGGAGGAGGAGGAGGAGGAGGAGGAGGAGGAGGAGGAGGAGGAGGAGGAGGAGGAGGAGGAGGAGGAGGAGGAGGAGGAGGAGGACGAAGGAAGGAGAAAGGAAACCAAAGAGGAGGGAAGTGAAGGAGAGTGAAGGAGGAGAAGGAGGAGGAGGAGGAGGACAAGTGAGAGAAATGACGAGGAGGACAAGGAAGGGAGCAAGAGGAGAACGCAGGAATACAGCAACGTGGGAGTAACAGTCAAGTAACAGAAGGCCTGGTGGCTCATAACGAGGTTACCTGCTGCAGCGGACAATTCCATTCTACAAGGCTTGACTAGTGGCGTGAGAGCAGGGTAGAAAAGGAGTCTGGTTCCCGCCCTCCGGCACGCTGCTGCTGCTGCTTCTGTTGCTGCTGGTTGGAAAGGAAAGAATAGCGAGAACATCGTACCTGTTGCGAGGAAAAGAGGAGTATAGAACATTTTCATAAGAGAGAGCAAGGATAGCAAGCAAGTTTCTGCACTATGAACACTATGCAGGCGAAGTGTTTTGGACTCAGATGGAGACGAACAATGGTGAGAAAAGATAATATAATAATATACACGCTGAAAAAACAAAAGATAACCTTATTATCTACTGCTTGATAAACAAAATGCCAGAATAAGAAGGTTCTTCCTGACTGACAGGGCAGACTAGCTCACAATATTAAATGATAAGCGATTATTACAAAGAGTAAGAAAAGAGAACGTGAAACAAAAAACGTACAAATTTTCTAAGAACATGAGAACAGAAATAGAGACAGGAAAAAAAAAAAAAAATAGAATCCGCTCAACTTTGCGCTCCCAGAAGTCAGAAAAAGAGTGTGGGAAGTTTGTGCGCTGTATTTACATAGACGTGGAAGTGTTGCCAAAAAGAAAAAGAAAGATAAACCGTAAATTATAAGAGAATTAAGGAAGACTTTAACAAATCCTCAGAAAATACTAGAGAATAAAAAAAAAAAAGGAAAACAGGGCAAGATTAAATGTTTGGACTATCATTTGATGAATATAAACGATAGAAAAAAAAAGAACGATTACAATATAAACGAATACAGAAAAAAATAGCTATGGAAAAGAAAAAAAAAACAGTGATAATTGTAGAAATTCATGCTAGACAGAATGTGAACGTTAGAGCTGAGGAAGGAGGAGTGTTGGCACTGACTTAACATAACAAATGGTAAACGTGAATTATAGAACGTTAGATTATGGATGAATTATTAATAAGTCACCGAGCGAGTCCTGCGAAAATAAAACACAGTAAAGGCAATCATACAGAATTAAAGAACAATATGTAACGTACAGCGGAGGACGACCCCAAACCACAATAACAAATGGAACACGTGTAAAAAAAATACTTATACTGATACTACATCAACAACAACAACAATAACAACAACTGCTGCTGCTGCTACTACTACTACTACTACTACTACTACTACTACTACTACTACTGATACTACTACTACTACTATTAGTACTACTACTACTACTACTACTACTACTACTACTACTACTACTACTACTACTACTTTACTACTACTACTACTACTACTACTACTACAACTGATACTACTACTACTTCTACTATTACTACTACTACTACTACTACTAC
>NC_059279.1:13709440-13711940 GCF_017591435.1 Portunus trituberculatus | reverse complement strand
CCACGCAACCAAGCCCACCTGCCATCATCCTGCCTAGTCTGCCGTGCCGCCGCAAAGGGCCGCAGGATCCTCACCGCTGCCTTTATTCTGAGGTGTAAATCGCCTTAGTGTGTTCGTGAGGAGAGGCTTTGCTGCTTTACGTTGTGCTTGACTCAAGAACACACACACACACACACACACACACACACACACACACACACACACACACACACAAACCTTTCTTCCTTACTTGTTTTCTCCTTAGGTCCTTCCGTATTTCCTGCCGTTGCTGTTTGAAGTTCTCTTTGACTAAAGGACACACACACACACACACACACACACACACCTGCCCTTTTCTTTTTTCCTCTCCCTGCTTTCATCTTTTAATTTTTTTCCTTCCCTAATCCCCTGGTTTCCTTCCGGTTCTCCTCCACTATGTACGCTTTACTTCATTTTAGTTTTCTCTCTCTCTCTCTCTCTCTCTCTCTCTCTCTCTCTCTCTCCCACACACACAAGCTGACATCACTGCGGTGTTCATCTCTGTCTCATGCTGACGTCTCATAAGCTTCGGGTTTTGCTTTCATCTTGGTTTGCTTTGTTCCCTCTCCACTGCATCCAATCAAAAATTCTTCAGGAAAACCAGATATTCCCTTTTCCACTTCCCTGGGCACATTTAACGGTCAAGAAAGGAGTTTTATATTCTGCAATGAAGGCGAAAAAAAAAAAAAAGAAATGTCCAGATGTCTTGCAGTCTTTAAAGATACAAACATTTCACAAAACAGCTTTCACTCCATTTTACCTTTTCACGTTCCATTCCTAACTCTTCTGCTTCTCCTCCCTCACCTCTTCATCTGTTGCTTTTATTACTTCCAAATTCCCGTCCTTTTTAAACGCACAACCATTAAACAAAGCAACTTTTCTCTCATTTAATTTTCTTTTTTATTCTCCTTCCATTCTTAATTGTTCTATTACTCCTTCCCCGCCCCATCGCCTGCTGCTTTTATTGCTTCATACTCCAGGCGGGAAAGGGCGTGAAAAGTGTTTATACGGTAGCAAGTTGTACTGAACGCGCGGTAAAAGCAAGACACTTAAGCGCAGACAGTCAGCACACACGATGCAGATGACAGCGGCAGGCGTGGCTGCACCAAACTAAGGGTAATAATGGCAGCGCTGGGCGGCCAAAAAGCGTTCCGCCAATGTTAACTTGCCACGGCTCAACTCCACCTCTCACCAAGCCTGGGGCGCGCTGGCCACTGCATGCATACCGACCCTCTGTTACAATGTATTTCTTAACATGTACTATCCAAGAGACTTGCTTAGGGGGGAAAAACACGCTGGGTACAAGTACGATGCGTAAGAAAAAAGAATAAAAGTGACCATTGGGTACGAAATAATAAAGAAAGAGAGAAATGACCGAGGGGGAAAAGTACAAAAGATGCTGGCTAAAGGGGAACAAAAAATAAATACAAAAAAATACTATAAAGGACACTGGCCAACATACACAGAAAACAGAAAATACGCTTAACCATCACCAGTACCATTATCATCCTTCCTCATACACACGCCTAACCATTATCATCTTTATTCTCCTCCCTCAAGCCACCGTGGGACAAAGGCTTTCCCTAATCTTCTCAGCTTATTTCCGTCAGCCGCTTGTCGATCCCTGGCCATCCCGACGTCCTAAAATGTATATAAGTGAACGCAGAGAACTAAGGGGAAACACTCATTTACCGAAGTTCAAGAGTGTTCATTTGTTGGTTATCCACCCCATTGGTTCCTTAAAGAGATAGCAGACGAAGAGTTTTTAACCATTTCACTACTAATAATTTTTCCCACAATGCATTATAGCTTCTCAGACATTTATTGTAGTAAAGGCTAGAAAACACAAACTTAATTCTTCCTTCTTTCTTTACTCTATCTGTCCAGGCACACTATATTTCTACAATGCTCTGAACATTTTTCAAAGATGAACATAACATTAACCCTTTCAGTACCATGACGCGTTTTCATATTCATTCTGCTTACTATATGGTGATTTTATACATCTTCAGAAACTCATGTGTGGAATTAGAATAATGAAGACCGTGGACATTAATCTTCTGACCTCCATAGATCCTTCCTAATGCCAACAAAATGGTCCAATCCTACACAAATCTCAAGGCAAAAAATGTGCCTCAGTTTTGAAGGGTTTAAAAGGGATGAAGGAAAAGAACATGATCTAAGGGAAAGGAGACGATTTTACATACCTCGAGAGCTTCCGGTGAGTTGCTCGTCTATTCCAAGTCATCTCAATTTCCTATAGAGTAATGTACAGTATAATATAGTCGAGGATTTCCAAGTATGATGATATGATTCCCTTAGGCCAGAGTTGTCTTACTAACGCCGTGTTTAATTTGACCGTTTTCTTTCTATTGCCTGTATATTCTAACACACGTCAGTTCTTTAAATCATAGAGCCAAGATGTTTGAGGGAAGAGGATACTAAATATTGCAATCCAGTATTAGGAAAGGTAGAATGAAAA
>NC_059279.1:13694440-13704440 GCF_017591435.1 Portunus trituberculatus | reverse complement strand
AGGAGGAGGAGGAGGAGGAGGAGGAGGAGAAAGAAAAGAAAATATCACGCATTTACTGCAATAAAACGAAGTGCGGAAAGGAAGGAAGAGTAAGAGGAGAAGGAAAGAAAACGACGAAGACACAAATAAACAGAACAAAGGGGCAAAAATAAAAAAAAGAAGAGAAAAGAGAAGCAGAAAGAAGAGGCGAAAAAAGAAGATATCACAAAATAAAATTCAGAAAGGAGGAGGAGGAGGAGGAGGAGGAGGAGGAGGAGGAGGAGGAGGAGGAGGAGGAGGAGGAGGAGGAGGAGGAGGAGGAGGAGGAAGAGGAGGAGGAGAAGGAGGTCACATAACACCGACGATTGATGAAAAGAAGACAACACAATAATAAATCAGGAAAAGTTAATAAGAGGAACTTCATGGAGACAAATGTTGAGAGAGAGAGAGAGAGAGAGAGAGAGAGAGAGAGAGAGAGAGAGAGAGAGAGAGAGAGAGAGAGAGAGAGAGAGAGAGAGAGAGAGAGAGAGAGACAATTGCCCCAGCATAAAATCACCACATTTCTTCCTTCGACTATGAGATAACCCCCCTCTCTCTCTCTCTCTCTTTCTCTCTTTCTCTCTCTCTCTCTCTCTCTCTCTCTCTCTCTAAACGATATCCCCCAATTCTCTCCATCCTACCGAGAGAGAGAGAGATGAGATTTACAGTTAGTGCACGAAAGAGGAGGAGGAGGAGGAGGAGGAAGTGGAGGAAGAGGAGGAGGAGGAGGAGGAGGAGGAAAAGAACAAACTTGGGGCCATTTCTAGGACGTCCCACCATCTCTACCTGTATCAACTTGTACAGGTAAATCCAGGGAGAGATTCGAGGCTTTAGAGTCCCATAGCTTTGTACTGTATGTCCTCCTCCTCCTCCTCCTCCTCGTCTTCCACCACTTTCTCTGATGTGTCTTTTGTTATTGTCCTCCTCTTCTTGCTCCAATATATTTTCCCATTCCTCCTCCTCCTCCTCTTTTTCCTTCCCTTTACGTATTTCCTCTGTATACTCTACATCCAGGCCACTCTCTGTCTTTGTCTCTCTCTCTCTCTCTCTCTCTCTCTCTCTCTCTCTCCTCCTCCTCCTCCTCCTCCTCCTCCTTCACGTCTTTTCTCACCTCCGTCAATCGTCTTCCTCAACATTTGGTGGATAATACAATTCGTCTCAAATCCTTCTTTACCTCCTCCTCCTCCTCCTCCTCCTCCTTCTGCAATTCCTCCTTTCTGCTCATTCTCCCGCATAAATCATGGAGTCGGGAGAAGGAAGAAGAGAAGGATTGGCCTCATAACCTCTTCCTCTCTAAAATTTCCCCTCCCGTCGCATGCATCTGCTCTTCAAAAGGGGGAAATATTCTTCTTTCATTTTGGAGGATCGTCGTGGGGTGCAAGAATAAAGGAGGAGGAGGAGGAGGAGGAGGAGGAGGAGGAGAAATACAAAGGAATACAAAGGAAAGCCAAACACCAACAGACCTCTTTGTCCTTTCGAGGCTGTTTGGTAACTACTTCTAACTAGCTACAGATAAGAGAGACAGGAGAGTACAGGAGAAGGCCGAGGAGGAATAGGAGGAGGAGGAGGAGGAGGAGGAGCTTAAGACGGGATGGGATTAAGGGAAGTCAGTTTATATAATATCCATGACATTGAATTATCCGCGAGGTCTTGAGTCTTGATCTGAGTGAAAGAGGAAAGGAGGAAAGGTGAAGGAGTGAAAACAGGAAGAACGTGGAAGAAAGCTAACGAAAGAAAAGAGGAACTGAAAGAAGGAATGATTCTAAAGCAGTACAGGAGGAAACGAAGATAAGTTAAAGGAGGGAAATAGGGAAAAGTGAAGGAAAGAAATGGATGAGGGAAAGAAGATATCAACATGGAGCTGCAAGACGCTGGATAAATTAATGTTTCATGTTCTGCCGTAATGTAAGAGCCAGGAATGGGAGGGAGAAGATTGGATGAGTGAAGGAGAAAGAGAGAGGAGGGAGATGGAGGGAGAGAAATAAGCAGGGAGGCGATTGGGTGAGCGGGGAAACGAGCAAACAGACAAGGCAGCAGGGAATTAAGCAGGCCAGCAGGCGAGGCAGCAGACAGGTGAGGTGCAGCTTCCATAAATCTCTTCCGCTCTTTTATCCTGAGGGTGAAAAATATTCATGCTTGATCTGAGGCAATTTACTGTCATCTCGCAAACTCTTCTCTAAAAAATTGTTGTACTTGTTTTTTTTCCTTTCCTCTCTCCCTCTCCTACAAAGTTTTTGTTTGTATGTGGAATCTGAATAAACATCCTGTAATTTCAAACAATTATTTTTTTGTAATTTCTCTCTCTCTCTCTCTCTCTCTCTCTCTCTCTCTCTCTCTCTCTCTCTCTCTCTCTCTCTCTCTCTCTCTTAAAAAGATGCATACATTTTTTTTCTATATTAGTTAATTTACTTTCTTTCATCTCTTAAACTATTTTTCATATTTTTAAAACATTTTTCTCAGTCTCTTCTTCTCCTGTACAAAAAAAAAAAAACGTTTACATATTAAGTAAAAGTAAGGATATTTAGATTTTATAATTCCTTTACTTTTCTCTCTCTATTAAACAAATATCCATATAAAAAATTATAATCTAAAATATCTTTTTCTATAAAAAGAAAAAAAAAAAAAAATAAATAAAACAAAATTGTCCGAAGTAATTTACTGTCGTCTCGCAAATTCTTCCTTAACATTTTGCTGTACTTTTTTTTTATCGTCCAATTCTTTAAAATGTGAAGGCAATCATTAAGAGAATAATCTCTCTCATCCTTAATCCCTTTATTAAAAAAAAAAAAAAAACATTTCTTTTAATTTGAGTTAATTTACTGACACTTCTCAAACTATTCTTGAAAAAATGTACTTTTATCTCTCTCTTCCTGTCCGTTAAAATAACATTCACGAAATAAACAGAATGATATTTTCTATCTTTCTTTTCTTATCTCTCAAATTGTTTGCTGTTATTTCGTATAATCTTTTCAGCTTCTTCCTCTCTCCCTTTTATTAATTCTTTGTATAAGAAATTAAGTAAAATATGATTTTTCCAGGTCAATTTACAGTCATGTCTCAAACATTTTCTCTCCTTTTTTTTCTTACTTGGAATGAAGAAAATGTGGATGAAAAAATGTATACGAAATTAAGTAACATTGCGATTTTTCTTTATTTAAGACTTTTTTGAACTTTACTTCCCACCCTCTCTCTCTCTCTCTCTCTCTCTCTCTCTCTCTCTCTCTCTCTCTCTCTCTCTCTCTCTCTCTCTCTCTCTCTCTCTCTCTCTCTCTGTCTCGTTTGCTCGCTGAAAGGAGGAAATGTTGAAAAAATACGTTTACGAACTAGTGAAATTATGTGAACTTTTCTCTCTTTCGTCACCTGCTAAATCTTTCCTTTTGAATTGCAATTGAGTCGCTTTTTCTTTAACAAATATAAATAGATAAATAAATAAGTAAATGAAAAGCGAATACATGAATGAATATATATGTCGAGCAAATAGTGTTTAAGAGTTTTTGTTGGTGCAGATAAAAAAGTTTCCTTTCAATCTAAAACTTATTGAGAACTTTTTTTCTCCCGTCTCTCTCTCTCTCTCTCTCTCTCTCTCTCTCTCTCTCTCTCTCTCTCATGTGAAGATTGACTAAGGAGATCATAAAGATAAGGAAGACGAAAAACGCTTAACTGCCGCTTCACAAATATTGCACAAAAGGAAAAAATCTAACCAAAAGAGTAAGCCAATTTGTAGTCGCTGTGGGGTAAGCTGGTCTGGAAGCCACGCCACGCCCCTGCCTCCTCCTCCTCCACCTCCACCTCCTCCTCCTCCTCCTCTGAGTGGCAAACTGACTGGCGCACTCACACTCATCTTGTCCTTGCCACTTTTAACTCTTTATCTCTTACTTAGCACACCTTTACTTCATCACTAACCTGTGGCACATTTCCTCTTCTACACTCACCATCTTCACACATTTTACTGGAGAGGAAGTGTAAAATATTTTCTATTAATTAATCCCTTTCCTTGAAGACGCTTAAAATTTTGCTATATGGTTTTTATTCCTCTTAATTGTTGCATACTAAAATAAAAAGTGCTAATATGTTTGAATCACCTTATTAATTCATTGTGACTTATGTTGATCACCAAAAAAGTGTCCGTGGAAATATGGTATGATGGTGTAATTTTTCAGAAAATTCTATAAACAAATATTGAAATAAACTCAGTCATTACTGTTGGCACGCTCCGTCTACAATGGCGAGTTAATATTATGATTTATTGTTTCCAAATTTTCTGAACGTTTGATTATTCGATATCATTATTATTATCATTATTACTATTACTAACATTACCATTATTATCACTATTATTATTACCATTATTATCATTATTATTACTATTAACATTATCATCATCATTATTATCATTATTATTACTATTAACATTATCATCATCATTATTATTATCATTATTATTTCATTATCATTACCATCACCATCATTATTATTGTTATCCTCATTACTGTTAGTGAGTAGTGAAGGTGGCAGATAAATTTAAGGTTGACCATCTACCACCTTCACTTCTCAACTGTCTCCATAACTACATCATTATTATTACTTTTACTGATACTTCCAAAAATCAACTGAATGGAAGGTGATTGCAAACATCTCGAATATTATAAAGTTTAGGCAGTGACAAGACCGCTGTGAATGCCTCAATAGCGTTCCCCTGCACTGATGGAAAGCAGGCGTGGGTTGTGGCCTCAGGATCAATTTAGCCTGAGAGGTACGTGGTGAAAGAGATGTGGTGGTACTCATCTTTTGAACCACGATGAAAAGAGAAGAAAAAAAAAAGAGACATAGAAAGAGAGAGCTAACCAGAGAAAGGGATGAAAGAATGAAGATCTAAAATATCTCTAAAAAATTATGAATCAGTAGGCAAAGCAACTAGTATACCAGTAATGAAAAAAAAATGTATTATATATTTATTTATTTATTTATTTATTTATTTATTTATTTATTTATTTATTTATGCTTTTCTTTAAAATGCTGCTATATTTTCTTTTTCTAATCTATCGGGCGAAAGACAGGCACACACACACACACACACACACACACACACACACACACACACACACACACACAGAAAATGAAACAAACCATTTTTTGGACAGTACTTTTCCGGAGAAAATTTTTTCTCTCATTTGCACGAGGAAGCAACACAAAATTTTAATGAACCAAAAGGAAATTATGAAAAAAAACCCCCGAACAATACAAAGAAAAAATATGAATACAATTGTGACTCATGAGAAAGTACATGCACACACACACACACACACACACACACACACACACACACACACACACACACACACACACACACAAGCATTTTTAAAAGAAGATATTTTGAGTATGATTTTTGCACACTAATAAATGTGACTTTGTGAGAGAGAGAGAGAGAGAGAGAGAGAGAGAGAGAGAGAGAGAGAGAGAGAGAGAGAGAGAGAGAGAGAGAGAGAGAGAGAGACATGTAGACAGCGACAGAGGGTTTGATAGATAGACAGAGAGATAGATAAACAATGACACACAGAAAAAACACATACAAAACATAGAGACAGAAAAACGGAGAAGCAGAAAAGCAAAAAAAAAAAAAAAAAAAAAAAAAAAAAAACAAAAAGTCCAAAAAAAAGAAAAGGAAAAATAAAAGAAAAAAAACAGATGACGAAGAGGATTTTGGATTAGGGAAAAGAAAAAGTAAAACGAACAGGATTAAAAAAAAGCAAAAGAGAGAGAGAGAGAGAGAGAGAGAGAGAGAGAGAGAGAGAGAGAGAGAGAGAGAGAGAGAGAGAGAGAGAGAGCAGTGTATGAACAAAAGATAGAGGTATGTGGAATAAAGGAGAGACTTTGGGAAGAATACGGAAAGAGGAGGAGGAAGAGGAGGAGGGGGAGGAGGAGGAAGACGAGGAGGAGGAGGAGGAGGAGGAGGAGGAGGAGGAGGAGGAGGAGGAGGAGGAGGAGGAGGACGAGGAGGAGGAGGAGGAGGAGGAGCAGGAGGAGGAGGAACAGACTGCAATAAACAAACATTGGAGATGCCAGGACAAGAATCCAACCTAGATTTAAGCCCCAAACCTCCTATTCGTCCACGAGAGAGAGAGAGAGAGAGAGAGAGAGAGAGAGAGAGAGAGAGAGAGAGAGAGAGAGAGAGAGAGAGAGAGAGAGAGAGAGAGAGAGAGAGAATTTTATATATAACTTATAATGGCAGATAAAGAAAAAACAAACAGAAAAAACAAACAATGGACAAAAAGAGGAAAAGGAGGAGGAGTAGGGAGGAGGAGTAGGGAGGAGGAGAAGGAGGAATACAAAGGAAGGAACAGACAGCAACAGCCCTACTGGGCCTATCGAGGCTGTCTGTGTGCCTATGCCACCACTACAGATGCTATAAGTTAGAGGGTGAAGGACATCAGGGTTCAAGGAAGAAGAAAAGAGGCCACAGGGAGAGAGAAAGTCAAAGATGTGATAGGAAAGACTGAAGGAGAAGTGATACTATCTAGTACAGTAACTACAAACAAAAAAAAGGATATCTTATGAAGGCGCAAAGTACGTCACTTGAGTGGTTAATGAAGTGAATGTCCAACCTTTTTTTAAAAGTTTCTATCGTATTGCTACGGACAACATGTGCTGGGAGAGAGTTCCAGACATTTACAATTCTATTGAAGAAATAATGTTTTGCCTCGTCTGACCTGAAACGTTTACCTGTAATCTTGTAGCCATTATTTCTAGTGGCGTTGGAGCTGTCAATGGTGAGATAGTTGTTTACATTTATGTTATCAAAGCCCCGGAACATTTTAAATAGTTCAATCAAATCTCCTCGCATACGCCGCTTCTCTAAACTGAACAAGTTGAGTTCCTCAAGCGCTCCTCGTAAGGCTTGTTTCGCAGTCGTGGGATCAATTTGGTGACTCTTCTTTGGACTCTCTCCAGGTTGTCTATATCTTTCCTATAGTGGGGTGACCAGAACTGGACACAGTATTCAAGATGAGGTCGGACGAGTGCATTAAACAAAGTGAGAATAACCCCTTCTGATTTAAATTGAAAAGTTCTACCGATAAACCCAACCAGTTTGTTTGCCGTTTTGACTACTTCCGAGCAGTAGGAGGAGAAGGAGGAGGAGGAGGAGGAGGAAGAGGAGGAGGAGGAGGAGGAGGAGGAGGAGGAGGAGGAGATGTTATCCTATTCGGGAAAAAAAGGTACATGAATCTTTCGATAGAGGGAACGTCATTAGATGGAAGAAAAAAAGTGACTGGGGAAAAGGGAAACCCGATAAAGGGGACATAAAATAGGGGAAAAATGTAGAGGAAGAAAGAAAACTGATAAGGAGGTAGAGGAAGGAAAAAAAAGAAAGATAAATAATCACTAAAAGATGGACGTTGGTGGATATAAAGAAAGAAAAACAAGAAAAAAAAAAAAACCCATGATAAATTAGCTCACGTAAAGAGAGTCATTAGATGAAAAGAAAGAAAAATATGAAGGTAAAATTTTTGTACGTGTAGGAAACTTTGTGTGTGTGTGTGTGTGTGTGTGTGTGTGTGTGTGTGTGTGTGTGTGTGTGTGTGTGTGTGTGTGTGTGTGTGAACAAGCATCTGCAGTAAAGTGAAAACAAAAAAAATGGCAAAATAAAAAAGCAGAATTAATTGTCACCATCAAAACAAGTAGACCTATTAGATTAGATAAAGGCTTGGTATAGGCCTATTAGAAGAAATGGTTTGCTAAATTTGAAGCTTTACAACCAAATTTGTCTTTCATTATAACACAGAAAATGTACATAACTTGCTTGATTTGTTCCGATTATTGTTAATTGGAGTAGTAGCAATATCCCCACTCTCTCTCTCTCTCTCTCTCTCTCTCTCTCTCTCTCTCTCTCTCTCTCTCTCTCGTTTTTTTTTCTCTTCTTTCCCATTTAACCTTCTTCTTCCCCCTCTTCCTGTCAGTCAATCAGTCAGTCATTCAGTCTGCCTGTCTGCGGTTCGGTCTCTATCTCTCTCTCTCTCTCTCTCTCTCTCTCTCTCTCTCTCTCTCTCTCTCTCTCTCTCTTTTTTTTTTTTTTTTTTATTTAAACAAAACTTTATACAAAGGAACATGTACCCAAAGGCGCACTGTCGTGTGCTACCTATTCTAAGGGTACTACAATCTATTTCTCTACAATATTTACAAGACTTAAAAATAGATAATATACAAGATGGTCAGCATGTAAATGGAGCACTATTCGTTTCACTTCACTAGCACTATTCACGCACTGCACTACACTGAGTGTCACGTCACAAAGAGTGTCAGAGGAGTTGGCAGTGTCTGTCTCCACTTATGTGCCATCAGTTTGACACTGTGTGTGTTCATCTCCTGGACGTGAGGCACCGCGGCCGTGAACAAGTTCCACATCCTGGAGACGCGTCCTGCGAAGGTGCGTTGATGCTGACACCCGTGGGATCGCGGCACCTCTACGGCGTCACCACCATTGAGCACCGTTCTCGTGCTCCGTGCGGTGACTCTTAGAGGATGACGCAGCCCTGCCAGATGTGGCACTCTTTGCACCTGTGCCTTATGGAACACTACGATCGCCGCCACGTCTCTGCGGTGTTCCAGTGAATCAAGGGACGCTCAGGCTCTGGGTGAGGTGGTAGTGCAGCATCTACTAGCCGTATGGCGCGGCGTTGGATGCTGTCCAGTCTCCTTCTGTGTGTGGCGGCACAGGACATCCAGGAGAGAGCTGCGTATTCAAGGTGGGGCCGCACCTGTGCCTTGTACAGCAGCAGTCTCCCTTCCTGTCGAGGAAACTGGCGATCCTTCTGAGAGCGGAGATCCTGTGAGAGGCTTTCTTGGCAATGGTTTTGACATGCCTGTCAAACCTCAGCCCTCGATCCACCTCCACTCCAAGTATCTTGACGTCATCTTGGAGTGGGAGAGCAGCAGCGCCAAAGACAACTTTCCTGCCATTGCTGCCATGGCGGCTGGGGACCGAGAGACAACCATTGCTTGTGTCTTCTCCGGCGCGAATGTCACTTGCCATCGAGCACCCCACTCCTTTATCACTCGTAGCTGCTGATTGATGGCCTCAGCAGCCCGCCCACTGTCCTGGCGTGGATAGGTATAGGAGAGGGTGCAGTCATCAGCATAGGCCATGACTCCTGGCAGTAGCTGGAGAAGATCATCCACGTAGATATTCCACAGGAGTGGGCCAAGAATTGAACCCTGTGGCACTGATGCCTCCACAGGCAGGGACTCAGATGTTTGCCCGTTGACAACCACCTTGAGGCTTCTGTCCTGCAGGTAATTTCCCAAGAGTCGTAGCAAGCCACCCTGGATGCCTTTAGCACGAAGCTTTTCTAGTAATCCGTTGTGCCATACTTTATCAAAAGCTCCTGCTATGTCCAAAGCAACCACTATAGTGTCCTTGCCGTCGTCGAGGGCGTCCTGCCAATGCCTGGTGAGAAGCATCATTAGGTCGGAGGTTGACCTTCCAGGTCTGAACCCAAACTGTTGGTCTGAGAGGAGGGCATTGTCCTTGAGATGTCTACACACCACCTCTGCCACGACCCTCTCAAACACTTTACCCACCACTGACAACAGGGATATGGGTCTGTAGTTTTTTGGGTCCGTCCTGGAGCTTTTTGTGTGCAGGAACTACTCGAGCCTCCTTCCACACTGAAGGCCAGACGTTTTCCCGTACACAAGTTGTGAACTTGGGTGAGAGGGCAGCCAGTTCCTGGGAGCATCGCTTCAGCAGGTGCGGGCTGATGTCATCAGGGCCGGTGGCTTTCTGTGTGTCCAGCCCCCGCAATAATCGCTTCACCTGCTGATGCGTCACCTCCACCATGGTGACAGTCTTCTCACATTGCTGGACCAGCTGAGGCGGTGGCTGCTGTGGATTCCCGACCTTCATTTTTCTGTCTGTCTGTCTGTCTGTCTGTCTGTCTGTCTGTCTGTCTGTCTGTCTGTCTCTCTCTCTCTCTCTCTCTCTCTC
>NC_059279.1:13674440-13681940 GCF_017591435.1 Portunus trituberculatus | reverse complement strand
CATGAGAAATTCCAAAGATAGTCAGTCTGTATTTTCTCGTTTCGTGAGTACTTTTCGTGTATCGGCGTCAGATGGCTGGGCAGAGCAAAAGTATTCAATGTTTGCCTACATGAGGGAGATTCCTAATGATGATATGGAAGTTCCTCGTTAGATGGTAATGGTAATAGAGAGTCCTGCTCCATATACTTTTTTTTCTTTCCTTTTATAAATATTTTCTTTCTTAATTTCCCACCAATGAAACAGTAAATCTCGTTTCAAGAACCATTATAGCCATGTTGGAATAAAAATATACTAGAAAATAAATAAATAGAATAAATAAACTGCAAGCATACAATGTGAAAGAACAATCCCACCTTAAGACCAATAAAGACTGACTAGTTTGCTGCCTTCATGCAGGAGTCATTGCCTCACGATCACAGGAACATCCAAGTCATTCTGTCCAAAGCCACCGCTGATCGACCTACCTGGAAAACAATTGGAGAAACAGGTGAAGTAAATGCAGGTGACAATTATCACGGTAAAATAGCTGAAAAAAAGACATCATGAAAGTAAAATTGAGTAAGGCAAGTCAATTATATTTATTGGTACATATCATTATCATTATTTATTATCATTGTATATTTTCTTTTATGTTTGGTTTCCTTAAACTATCAGGAATATGACGACGATCTCAAACGAAGAACTTTGAATGGGGATTTTGGATTATCTCCCCCTAATGGATGCCCTTACTTTCCTAGTACCCTGGCCAGGAGTTGATCACACGTGCCTCAGGATCCCTTAAGAGCTCGTCCATCCACTGAGCTCATCCTCCCACTGTACATACCCGCATTTCTTCCCCAATGAAAAGAAAAAAAATAGAAAACAATTTCAACTACACAACCTCAAACTTTAACTTGAAATTTCTGTCATTTTACGAATAAAAAAATCAAGGACCAATAAACACAACACCTCACCACTACGTACCTACACAACAAACTATTATCACGAAGACTCTGCCCAGTGATTTATTGTTAGTTTTGTTGGTGAACCTTTTGTACCGAGGCAATATTTCCAATTCTGCCAGCATACACAACACCTTCCTCCCTCTCTCTCTTGTACATTCCCTCCTCGCTCGCTCCTTCAGCCGTCTCGGTGCCTGCGCAAGGATTAGCTAGATTATACCCGAGAAAAAAGGTTGGAACGGGGCTTAGGCAGGGACGTGGGGAAGAAAGAGAGAGAGAGAGAGAGAGAGAGAGAGAGAGAGAGAGAGAGAGAGAGAGAGAGAGAGAGAGAGAGAGAGAGAGAGAGAGAGAGAGAGAGAGAGAGAGAGAGAGAGAGAGAGAGAGATAATCTGCTTGTGTTCGCTTTCGCATCAGACATAATGTACTCTCAACACACACACACACACACACACACACACACACACACACACACACACACACACACACACACACACACATACACGCACAAACACACACTGCATGCAGCATCCGAACTCTCTCTCCCGAACTCTCTCTCTCTCTCTCAGGGACACAATACTCATGTCAATGATAATAATAATAATAATAATAATAATAATAATAATAATAATAATAATGAAAATAATGATAATATTAATAATAAGAATAAGAAGAACAAGAACAAGAACAACTAGAACAAGAACAACAACAACAACAACAACAACAACAACAACAATGAATATGAGAATAAATATATAAAAAAACTATAAAAACACCTGAAATAATTTGTTCCATAATATACAAAAAAGAAAAGAAAAATGAAATACTAAGAGAAATACACATTGGCATAATTTTCTTCAGCACCACAAAAAAAAAAAAAAAAAAAAATATCATACACAGGAAAAGAACGTAAATGAAACTAACACCTTGCGAGAAGAGAATATTAACACGCTTCAACTGCCAAGGAGGAATAAATAAAGACTGAAGCTCCACCCACGCTTTGGGAAAATGAAGAAAAAGGAAGGAAAAAAATAAAAATCGGAAAGAGGAATAATTAATGTAAACCTCAAACGAATAAAAAAAATATAAGGGAAATAGAGAGAGAGAGAGAGAGAGAGAGAGAGAGAGAGAGAGAGAGAGAGAGAGAGAGAGAGAGAGAGAGAGAGAGAGAGAGAGAGAGAGAGAGAGAGAGAGAGAGAGAGAGAGAGGAGGGGTAAGAGCAGAAAAGAGACGAAGGAGTGGTAAAAAAAGGAAGAGGAGGGAGAAAGGAAAAAAAAGAAAGGGAGAGAGAGAGAGAGAGAGAGAGAGAGAGAGAGAGAGAGAGAGAGAGAGAGAGAGAGAGAGAGAGAGAAGAGGAAGAGAGAGAGAGAGAGAGAGAGAAAGACGACGGATTCTGGAAGAGGAAGAAGAAGAGGAGGAGAAAGAGGAGGAAGAAAGAAGAGGAGGAGGAGGAGGAGGAGGAGGAGGAGGAGGAGGAGGAGGAGGAGGAGGAGGAGGAGGAGGAGGAGGAGGAGGAAGAGAAACAACAAGCATTTGAGGAAAACAAGAAGTGAAAGGGGAGAGAGAAGAAAGAACAAATGTAGGATGAATAAAGGAACAAAAGGAAGAAAGACGGAGGAGAGAGAGAGAGAGAGAGAGAGAGAGAGAGAGAGAGAGAGAGAGAGAGAGAGAGAGAGAGAGAGAGAGAGAGAGAGAGAGAGAGAGAGAGAGAGAGAGAGAGAGACTTATTGCAAACACATACAAAACTTGCTAACGAATCTTCCGTGGCTTGACAAATTGCCGCAGAAAAATTCCAAAGCTCCGAGTGGAAAAAAAAACTTCCGGAAAAATAATTAAAAATCTTTGTTTCCATTTATTTCGGCCCAGCGGGAAAAAAAGAACAATTGGAAAACGACACCAAAGGCAAAGTTTGAAAAGTTTTTGACTCGCATCCGGCCAACTTTTTCTCTTCTTCCGCTGCCGGATTTTTTCCCAGGCCTTTCTTTCCCCTTTTTTTTTCCTCAAGGCCAAATGAAAGCTTCCGGTGAGGCAATTTACGTAACCTAAAAGTTATAATTTTGAAAGCAAACAGGAGAAAGAAAGTCTAGTAATTGTTCGAAGCATTTGAATGAACAGGCTTACATAATTTTCGAAGCATTTGAAACCCCGAACCCGAAACGAACCACAGTACCTAAAAACACCAGTATTTCGAGACTCCGAACACGATGATTCAAACCCTCATTATAACAATTCGAAGCATTTGAACTCAGAATCTGTGACGAAGCGGATTTAAATGCGCAATATTACGAAAAAGCGAACCTCGATGATTCAAACGTTCGACACAATAAGGTAGAAAGTTAGTGAAGCTTCAATTCGATGATTCAAAACACGGGTAGTCTGCGGCAAATGAACCACATTAATCATGTTACTAAAGCAGTGAAACAATGAACCCTAATTATTCAAAAAGCGCATATAATGAAGCCTCGTTTGTCCAATTACCGATAGATACGAGCTAAATGATTCAAAAGCACCAGGTATTCCGTTTCCGATATAACGGCAAAGAGCGTATAGTGAAATTGGCGATTATTGTGTGAAAAAAGGCAATTCTAATTTGTAACCCAAGACTAGATAACCGACTAGCAGTCTCTCTCTCTCTCTCTCTCTCTCTCTCTCTTGGAATTAATACCAAATTTTCAATCAGCTTTTACGCTCGGCTTTATTTTCATTTCCGAGCGCGAGCCAGAACACACACACACACACACACACACACACACACACACACACACACACACACACACACACAGATAGAAAGATAGATATATACTTTATTGACCACAACTTAGAATAGTACCGGGATCAATATGATATACAACAATGCTTATCAGAAAAAAAAAGTACCAAACTGAACAGCTGACTCTAATCCATACAAACTTAAATTTTGTATCAATAAGTCCTGTTGAAGTAACTGGTGAAAATTAGAAATCTACCTTCAATGTTTTGTGAATTATATCTCGTCACATCAGGTTCTTCAAATCCAATGAGGTTATAAATTTGTCTTATTTGTTGTGTTAGTGGGTAGTCCTGTACCACGTGCCGTTCAGTCTGTATTTACTCCCACATACACACAGAAACAGCGGTTTTACCAAATGACTGCTCGCAGCGCCATTTATACATCCTCCTCCCACCACACCCAGAAATATTGTTTTTTTTTATGCCATAATCTATAGCGCCTGTAGGTATACTTGAAGAGTATCGGAAATGCTGTTCAGCTTCCACCCATTAACGGCGCAGGCAATTTTATTTATAGTGGTACCCATATTAGGGCCCATATCACCACCCGAGCGCATCTTTGGTGTAAGGCAATTACACCTCCACCTAGAACCTGGGTATCATGGTGACATGTAGGCAACTTTAAACCACTCGACAAATGACTAAAGTTTCAAGCCGGTACGTGATGGGATTCATGGTGGGATTCCAACCTACGCATGGACGCCTGCCCGATCCCACGCTCACCACCTTATCCACTATATAATGTAGATGTGCAATGTTAGAGTTAAAAAGGTGGACAGACAAGCAGACAGATAGATAAAAGATATTGAAATAGTATTATTCATTGTAGTCACTGTGATAATGGTAGTAGTAGTAGTAGTAGTAGTAGTAGTAGTAGTAGTAGTAGTAGTAGTAGTAGTAGTAGTAGTAGTAGAGCCAACATCAGCAGCAGTTGGAATATTAGTTTGCAGTATATATATATATATATATATATATATATATATATATATATATATATATATATATATATATATATATATATATATATATATATAGATAGAGAGAGAGAGAGAGAGAGAGAGAGAGAGAGAGAGAGAGAGAGAAATCCTAAAAAATGGAACAGAAAAAAACGTTCGGTGCAGGATTAGGTCAATGCAAAAATGAAGATAGAAAAGCGAAACCAAACGCACGGAAAACACGAATAACACAGGGACGTGAACCCAACACGAAACAACACACTAACACAACGCACGCTATCGACTGCACCAAACGCATTACGTCATTAAGAAGAGCGGCCGTGATTGGCTCTCAAACATCGAGGTCACGTTATTGCATTTACACGATTGGCTGTTGGTGGGAAGGTGGCAGAGGGAAAGCGGAGGGAGGCAGGGAGATGGAGTGGGGAGAGGCAGAGGGGATGAAAGGGCAAACCGGAGAGAAAATGGTGAGGGAGAAATGAAAAGGAACAAAAGATAGGACAAAGGAAAGGGCAATGTGTCTTAATTCATTTATTTTTTCCATTTTATTTCTTCGCTTCTTATTTGCGTTCCAGGTTAATTTTTCTCGTCAACATCTTTAGTGTGTGTGTGTGTGTTTGTGTGTGTGTGTGTGTGTGTGTGTGTGTGTGTGTGTGTGTGTGTGTGTGTGTGTGTGTGTGTGTGTGTGTGTGAGAGAGAGAGAGAGAGAGAGAGAGAGAGAGAGAGAGAGAGAGAGAGAGAGAGAGAGAGAGAGAGAGAGAGAGAGAGAGAGAGAGAGAGAGAGAGAGAGAGAGAGAGAGAGAGAGAGAGAGAGAGAGAGAGAGGCAAATGAAGAGAGGGATAAAGAGGGAGGGAAGAAAGGAGCGAAAAAGTATTAAAAAATATACGAAGGAGAAGGGAAGAAACTTTGTGTGTGTGTGTGTGTGTGAGAGAGAGAGAGAGAGAGAGAGAGAGAGAGAGAGAGAGAGAGAGAGAGAGAGAGAGAGAGAGAGAGAGAGAGAGAGAGAGAGAGAGAGAGAGAGAGAGAGAGAGAGAGAGAGAGAGAGAGAGAGAGAGAGAGAGAGAGAGAGAGAGAGAGAGAGAGAGAGAGAACAAAAATAATCCTTTGAAGCAGTACTGACTAAAAAAATCTAACGAAGAACGAATAAGAAAAATAACAAGATAAAAAACCAGCAAAATTTAGCGAAATGGAACATCAAAGAGGATAAGAGAAAAAAAAATGAGAGGAGGGAACACGAAGAAGAAAAAAAGAACGAAAAAAAAACCATAACAAATACAAAGAGGACAATGACAAGACGCACAAAAGAGAATATGATGAAAAAAAGATAATGAATTACAAACAAGTTAGGTTCCATATAGCATCCGATTCTTCCCTCAGCGACCCTCTCTTCCTCTCTCCCTTCCTCATTATCTATACATCACAGGTCACCCTTCCTCCTCACAGCCGCCTTAAGCCCTACCTTCTTACCTGCCTTCTTCCCCTTCCTCTGCATCTACGTACCTGTTTTCTTCTTAGCTTTCCTGTCTATCTTCCCTCCTGTCTTTAATTCAATCTATTTTCTTTGCTATCTATAATTTGTACTTTTCATTCATATTTCTAGGTATAATGTACATCAGTTGCTTTCCTTTGTCGATTTTCTTAAACCTGTGTAGTTGTGATCAATCTCTACTTATCTAGTCTTTCTTTATCTAACCCTATCTTAGTCTATTATTGGCTGTTATTTCTCTTTACATTTTTTTTCTTTCACTTAAACATATTTTTTATATTTTTATTTTAACTTCCTCTGCTTGTCTGCTTTTCCAAATTTTCGTGCTCTCATTCAGTTCCTTATTATCTCACTGACATCTGCCTTCTTTCCCTCAACGTCCATGTAGAACTTATCTTTGTTCAGTGTTTTATCTTCGAACATAACTACCTTCCATTCTTTATTGTCTATTCATCTTTCTCAGCCTAAGTTTCTCTGCTAGCCATTATATTACGTTTTTGCCTCGTCTTTCCATTTTCTATCAGGTAAATGTTGCCTCTCTAACATTGCATCAAGAGTGGAGTAATCTGGTTAAATCATAAATATTTTCTCTCTAATACTGTCTAAAGTGGAGTGATCTGGTTAAATCAATCTAGTTATTGACTTAATCTCTGTTTGATATTCATTATATTTATTTGTAGCCCATTCCTTCCCTTAAAAAGAAAAATATGGCTTCGTTATCCACATTTTGTCTCTCTCTCTCTCTCTCTCTCTCTCTCTCTCTCTCTCTCTCTCTCTCTCTCTCTCTCTCTCTCCTATATCTAAGGGTCAGCCTATTTTATGTTAGAAGTCCATCAATCCTCCTCTTTACAATATTTAATCGTTCAAGCTTGTTATTATACTTTCTTTTTTAACAACAAACACATTATTTTTTTTTGTGTGTGATTTACCTTCATATATTTTTTCGACGCGTTATTATTTTACACGATAATTTCGCTTTTTTTATGTTTTTCTGTCTCTTCACAATTTATTTTTTGCTAGTTCTTTTGCCTGTTGTGTTGTCAAGTTCTGTCTGTTCTGTATTTTCTTTCCCAAACGTCTCTCTCTCTCTCTCTCTCTCTCTCTCTCTCTCTCTCTCTCTCTCTCTCTCTCTCTCTCTCTCTCTCTCTCTCTCTCTCTCTCTCATTTATATTTCTACCTTTTCTTTGACTAAAATCATCGCCGCCACCAGCACACCGCCACCACCACCACCTCCTCCTTTTCCTCCTCCTGCTTCTTCTCCTCCTCCTCCTCCTTCTCTTCCTTCATTACATCAAGAAAAACAAATTGAACAGGAGCATCTTTTCATTCCTCGATATATCTGTTTATTCC
>NC_059279.1:13656940-13664440 GCF_017591435.1 Portunus trituberculatus | reverse complement strand
AGTAAAAAGAGATTTGACAAATAAAGGAATGAAAAAAATAAAGGAAAGGTAGAAAAGCTAAACGAAGAAGAGAAATAAAGAATAATGTTACTGAAAGAATATAGAAAAAAAACCGGCTAATTATAGAGATACACACCTTTTCTCTACACTACACCTGTGCTATCCCATCCTGCAGCGTTAGAGCAGATCCCACCACTCATCACTATTACCGTGCCATTACCTTCTTTATAAACACACACGGAGTTCTCAATAAATATGCAGGTTTAGTGTCCTCATCACGCACAATTACTGCTGCACCAAGACAGGATTAGCGTTTACCACTACTTTTATTAGTGGTGGTGGTGGTGGTGGTGGTGGTGGAGGTGGTAGATGAGATGAAAGCAAATGCATAAATAATAAAAGTGGAGAATATATACAAAAGCAAAGTAATAGCAATAGTAATAAAAATAATAATAATAGTGTTAGTAAAAGAAATAATGATAAATAGAAATAATAATAATAATAATAATAATAATAATAATAATAATAATAATAATAATAATAATAATAATAATAATAATGATAGTGGTAATAACAAAAATAATAATAATAATAGCAATAATAATAACAGTTGTATTATTATTATTATTATTATTATTATTATTATTAGTAGTAGTAGTAGTAGTAGTAGTAGTAGTAGTAGTAGTAGTAGTAGTAGTAGTAGTAGTAGTAGTAATAACAATAATAATAATAATAATAATAATAATAATAATAATAATAATAATAATAATAATAATAATAATAATAATAATAATAATAATAATAATAATAACAATAATAATAATAATAATAATAATAAAAATAATAATAACATAAATAACAACAATAAAAACAATAAGAACAATAAAAACAACAACAACAACAACAACAACAACAACAAACCTAACCTAACTTAAACTAACCAAACAAACAAAAAACGAAAAAGAAGTAACATGAAACGCAAAAAGAAAAAAAGAAGACTAAGTAGTGAGTGCATCAGGATCTCCAATTAACACACACACACACACACACACACACACACACACACACACACACACACACACACACACACACACACACACACACACACACACACAGGAACAACCACTGACATTCTGGCATCACATTCTCGTTCCCTAGGCAGCTGACAAGAGGAAATTGAGGTTCTGACTCCTCCTCCTCCTTTCCCTCTGACCTGCTAATGTTATTCTCCCTCCTCCTCCTCCTCCTCCTCCTCCTCCTCCTCCTCTTCCTCCTGGTTAATGCTTGTGTCGATTTTGAGGTTGACCTAACTCTCACACACAAACACACACACACACACACACACACACACACACACACACACACACACACACACACACACACACACACACACACACACACACACACGCTTTCTCTCTCTCTCTCTCTCTCTCTCTCTCTCTCTCTCTCTCAATTACTGCGTGCACACGTTTCTCAGCATGTTTTTGCTTCTCCAGAATGAAGAGGAATATGAGATGACGCGGAAGAACACGAAGGAGGAGGAGGAGGAGGAGGAGAAGGAGGAGGAGGGTGGAAACATAAGTGGATGAAAGGAGGAGGAATAAAATGCGGAGTGAAAGGAAGGAAGGATATCGGAGGGAAGAGGAAAGAGAAGAGCCAAGGAGGAAAATGAGGCGTAAGAAGGAAAAAAAATAATCAAGAGGAGGAGGATTAGTAGGTAAGAACAACCAGACTGGAATGCAGGAAAGGAGGAGGAAAAATTACCCTGGAGAAAAGTGACAGGAGGAGGAGGAGGAGGAGGAGGAGGAGGAGGAGGAGGAGGAGGAGGAGGACAGGAGGAGGAGGAGGAGGAGGAGGAGGAGGAGGAGGAGGAGGAGGAGGAGGAGGAGGAGGAGGAGGAGGAGGAGAGGAGAAAGAGAGTGAAATAAGGTTGAAAGAGAGAGAGAGAGAGAGAGAGAGAGAGAGAGAGAGAGAGAGAGAGAGAGAGAGAGAGAGAGAGAGAGAGAGAGAATTAATTAGTCAGTCAAATATTTAAAATTAATAAATAAAAAAAAGAAATGGAGAGAAACGGGACAAAGCACAGAGAGAGAGAGAGAGAGAGAGAGAGAGAGAGAGAGAGAGAGAGAGAGAGAGAGAGAGAGAGAGAGAGAGAGAGAGAGAGAGAGAGAGAGAGAGAGAGAGAGAGAGAGAGAGAGAGAGAGAGAGAGAGAGAGAGAGAGAGAGAGAGAGAGAGAGAGAGAGAGAGAGAGAGAGAGAGAGAGAGGAAGAGAGAGCGACTCAATCAGCCAGTCAAACATTAAACAAAAAAATAAGAGAAAGAGAAAAAAAAAACACACGTAAGCGATTCGGTCAACTGGAGAGAGACAACGAGATGAAAGAAAAAAAAAAAAAAAAAAGAGAACAAGCGAGAGAGAGACAGAGAGATTGAGATGAAATGAGATGGCAAGAAGGAAGGGTGTGCAAGAGTGTGCAGGAGTAACCCAGATGTTGTCACCGTGAGAAAAAGACCACCTGTGAAATGGGGAGGAAGGAGAGCCATAATACTTAGCAATAATACTTAGCAGGGAGGGAATGAAGGAGGGAAGCTGGCAGACTGAAGCGTCGAGAGTGTTCAAGGATAGAATCTAAGGAGAGAAGCAAGTAAAACTCCTTCTCCCATCACTAAACCTTGAGTGAAATTGAAGTAATAAATGTTAAGATGCTGAGATTGTGGCGAGTCAGAGACAGAGACAGAGACAGAGAGAGAGAGAGAGAGGTGAAGTAAACAGGATCAGACAGGGAAATAGAATAGGGAGGAGAGGAGATAACGGAGAAGATGAGGGAAACAAAGGGAGATGAGGGGAGGAAAGGTTAAAGCAGGTGAGGGAGAAAATGAGGACGATCGCGAATAAGGGAAGCAGGAAGGAGGAAGAGAAGAGGAGGATATAGAAGATAAGGGGAAGGGAACGAGGAGAGAACTGGGAATAGTGGAAAGGTAAATGAATAGATGACAAAAAAACTGAAAAAGAGAATAAATTGATTTGGAAATAGAAAAAAAAAAGAAAACGGGAAAGAAAGAAAGAGAACTGAAAAGATAAGGAATAAAATGAAGGAAATAAGGACGGAAGGAGAGAAGAGAGGAGAAAAAAAAGGAAACATGGAGGAGGAATGAAGGAGAATATAAAAAAAATAGTAATAAAATGAATTGATGAATGAAGGAAGTAGAATAATTACAATGAAGTAAAAGAAAGCAAGATAAAAAAGAAGAAAAGAGAAAACGACACACTTTATGAATAATATTTTGAAAACTGGCGATAAAATGAACACAGAAGGAGATAAACTGATAAAATAAAAAAACGAAAATAAATTAATGAAAGTAGATAGGGGAAAAAACTGGCAAAAAAGAAAAAAAAAGGAGAGGAAAGATGGAAAGAGGTACGAAAAAGAGAGAACGCTGAGAATGAAAAAAAGGAAGAAAGAAACGAAACAACATGCAAGAATAACAGAAGGAAGTAAGAGAATAGAGAATAAGGAATAAAATATGGAAAGCTAGAAACGATGGAAAAAATAGTGAAGGAATAAGTGAAGAGTAAAATAGAGAAAATATAATAAGGAAAGCATTGAATAAACGAGGGAAAGAAAGGAAAAACGGAGGTATAAGAAGAAGCGAAGGAAGGAGGAAGGGAGGAGTGATGAATGAAGAAGTGAAGAAATGAGGGAGAGCCAGCGGGCGGCGGATATAAGGAAGCATCAGGTTCTTAAGGAAAATATTGACCTTGGCTTAAAGAGTCTTTTTGTTGACATGTCCGCGCCAACCTCTCTCTCTCTCTCTCTCTCTCTCTCTCTCTCTCTCTCTCCATGTGTGTGTATGTGTTTTTCTTCCTCTCTTTTTATTCTTCTACTGCTCTTTCATATCGTAAATCATATTCTTACCTCTCTCTCTCTCTCTCTCTCTCTCTCTCTCTCTCTCTCTCTCTCTCTCTCTCTCTCTCTCTCTCTCTCTCTCTCTCTCTCTCTCTCTCTCTCTCTCTCTCTCTCTCCGTTTCGTTTGCATCATTCATATTTTCCTACATATTCATCACCCTTTGTTGCATATTTTCATTTCTACGTTTTGATATTCCTCCCTTCCGCATTATTCCTTATTCATACACCACCACTATCACCAAAAACAACACCAACAGCTGCCACTACTCTCTCTATAACACCAATACAACAAGCTGCTCATCTTTATTCCCTCCCTGCTTCACTCTCCCACCAAAGCTATCATCTTACACACACACACGTACATGCGCACACACATGTACACTTTTCTTACAGTCCTTTAGTTTTTTTTCCTCCCTCTCTTCCTCATGTCCCCCGCGGCCGCGCTAGACACACCTTCCCGCGACGACGCCAAGATCCACACTGTCTCCAGGAATATGTTGATCGAGAGTTTGTAGAGTAAACCTGTCCACACGTCCATCTTTTGTCGCGTCTCTTATTGACTTGTTGAGGCGAGATTTTTCAGAGTGGTTTGTCCCTCTCTCATCTTGGCCTGCTTTCCCCGCCCCCCTTTGCTTTTTTTCTTTCTTTCACTTTTCTGTTGCTTTTTCCACTTTGCTTTCTTTCTTCTTCTTCCTGCTCTCCTTCCTTCTTTCCTTCCTCTTTCCTCCTGGTTTTCTTCCTTCCTTCCTTCTACTTTCCTCCAGCATTTTTCTTCCTTGCTTTCTTTCTTTCCTTCCTTCTTTCACTTTCTTTTTGCTTTTTTCACTTTGCTTTCATTCCTTCCTTCTTTCACTTTTTTCTTGCTTATTCCACCTTGGTTTCCTTCCTTTTCTTCCTTCCCTTCTCTCTCTCTCTCTTCCTGCTATTCCCCTTCTTTCTTTTCATTCCTTCCTTCTTCCACTATCTTTCTGCTTTTTCACTCTTTTTCTTCCTTCTTTCTACTTTCTTCCTTCTTTTTTTTCTTCCTTGCTTCTTTCCTTCCTTCCTGCTTTTTCCACCTCGTTTTCCTTCCTCTCTTCCTTCCTCCATTTTCTTGAAGTTATTTTCATCTATATGTGTCTTTGAGCTTTTGTTTTGTCATGGATGTTACTAGTTTTCCATTATTTGTTTCTTGAGTACTCGTCTCTAAGTGTTTTTTTTAATGTTTTCCTTTCATGTAAATTGTGTCTTTTTATTTGTTCTTTACCATTCATATTTTTTCCTCACGTCTCCTCTTTCCTTTAATTGTCCCTACTTTTTTGTCTTTTTCCTTTGCTATTTTGATATTAACTCTCTCTCTTCTCTATTCTCCTTTTTTTTATTTCCTCCATAGACAGTTCCCTTTCTCTCTTTTTTCCTTCTATTTCCTGCTTCCACATATTTACTCCTGTCGACTGTGCCCTTTCTTTTCCCCTCTTTTCCCTCACTGTGGACTGCATTTATTCCTTTTTCTTGGCCATCACTTCTCTTATTTTCCATTGTTTCCTTTGTAGCCTTTTCTTTGTTGTTCTATTTTGTCTTTTTTCTGTTTTCTGTTTTCTCTTTTGTATTGCTTCTATTCTTATGTTTTATGTTACCTCTCTTCTTCTCTTTCCGTGTTTCGTGTTTCCTCTTTTTTTCTGTTTGTTTGTACCTCTATAACTTCTGTCTCATGCTATCCTACTTTATCATTTATCTCCCTAACATCCTTTTCTTCTTCTTTCTCTATCTTTCTTTCTACAAGATTATTTCCTTCACCTACATAATGTCTTTTTTCCATTTTATTACTATATCTTGTTTTTCATTCTATTCTCTCCTATTTTTTTTTCTTCCTTCCTCCAATTCCTACTTACTTGAACTGTTCCTTAATATATCTACTTTCCTTTTCCTTCATCCTACTTTTTACCTTTTATTTCCAGTTTTTTTTTCTTTTCCTCCTGTTAAGTACTTTTCTTTTACTACCATTCCTTATTCTTTACATCTTTCCTCAATCTTTTTTCCTTTATCACTCCTTTCTCTTTCTTACACTATTCTTTTCTTTATTTTCCTCTTGTTTTTTTCCCCTCATTTTTCAGTACCCAATGTTTTCTTTCCCTCCTTTCCCTTTGCTCTCTCTTTCCTACTCTTTTCTTTCTACCTAACCCTCTCCTCTGTCAATTTTCCTTAAGTTTTCTCTATCACCCTCAACTCAAAATTTTTTCCTCCTAATACCAACATCATTATCTACTCCGTTCTTCATCTTCCATGCATCTTTCCCCTTGTATTAAGCAGTACCTCTATTCCTTACCTCCTTCTTTTCTACCGCTGTCTTTGTTCCTTCCCGCAAAACATCCAAGAAGAAGAGTTTTTTAGAAGAGATACGTGACTGACTCATAAACTTGACGTGGCCCTCTTGTGTGTGACTGCCACGGCGCGACTCGGGGGGATGAGAAGGGAAGGTAAGGAAGGTTGGTTGGCGTGCAAGACCGCGAGACCGACGAGGAAGCTAGAGTCGTAAAATGCTTGGCGTCATAAACCTTCTTGCTACAACTGACTACAAAACTTGAGTGAAGGGCGGAGAGAGAGAGAGAGAGAGAGAGAGAGAGAGAGAGAGAGAGAGAGAGAGAGAGAGAGAGAGAGAGAGAGAGAGAGAGAGAGAGAGAGACGTGCAGGTAGAAAAAGCAGAAACGTTGCAAAGGAGGAAAGGCGGAAAAGGTGGTTAGAATGAAAAGATGGGAAAAGAGGATAAAATTTAGAGAAGTAAATATTTGAAGGAATAAGAGGAAGAAAGGAAGAATAGGAAGAATGGAGAGAAGAAAGCATAGATGTGAAGTTTCGTGGTTCGTATGAAAGGATGGAAAAGGAAAACAGTGTGTAAGAAAAGTAAATATTTGAAGGAATAAAAGAAGAATGGGAAGAAAGAAGAGAAGAAAGCACAGATGTAAAGTTTCTGGAGAGCGAGAGCGAGAGAGAGAGAGAGAGAGAGAGAGAGAGAGAGAGAGAGAGAGAGAGAGAGAGAGAGATTCAAAGTCAAATAACGTCGTAAGGAAAGAGAAGATAGAAGGAAGACACACGAGAGAATACACTCAAGATAGGAAGAAAGGATGCTAGTCTGTGAAAGTAGGAAGGAAGAAAACGGAGGAAGAAGAGCTAAAATAAAAAGAGGGAGAAAAAGAAGAAAGGAAGGAAGATAAAAGGAAGAAAAGACGATAAAAGAAGCGGAAAAAACAGATAACAGAGAGAAATTGAGGAAGAACAGTGAAAGAAAAAGAAAAAAAGAAAAGAACGACGAGAGAAACAAAAGAAGACGTGTAAAAGAAAAAAATGAATAAAAAAATGAAGGAAGAGAAGAGAAAAGAAAACAAAAAAAAGGAAGAAAGGAGGAAAAGACGAAGAAACTATAGATGTATGTATTAGAGAAATGAAAGAAGAAAGAAAGGAAGGAGGAAAGAAAGATGAGGAAGACTTTAGATGAAATGAAAGAAAAAAAGAGTGAAAACTGAAAGAGAAAGCAGAAAGGGAGCAAGGAAGAAAGAAATCACAGGAGAAAATGACAGAAGAAAAAGAGAAGGAAGGGGGAGACAGAAGGAAAATAGCAAG
>NC_059279.1:13646940-13654440 GCF_017591435.1 Portunus trituberculatus | reverse complement strand
CCTTTAAGCTAATGGACGCGCCAAAAGGAAAGATTGAGGGCTTCATTTGCTGCTGTCTGTCTGTCTGTCTGTCTGTCTGTCGTCTCCCTTTTCTTTTCTCGCTCGCTCACTTTTTTTTTTTTTAATTTGGCGTACTCTCAATTGCACTTCCTTTCCGTGTGTGTGTGTGTGTGTGTGTGTGTGTGTGTGTGTGTGTGTGTGTGTGTGTGTGTGTGTGTGTGTGTGTATGCCGTACCTTCATTAAACATTTTTCATTTCATTTCCTCTCTTTTTTTTTCCTCTCTTGTCAACAGCACGTCCATGATGACTGTCTTTTCCTATTTACGCTATTTTTACGTACACACACACACACACACACACACACACACACACACACACACACACACACACACACACACACACACACACAGACATTTCATTCCCCATCTTTATTGTACTCTCACAAATCCTCACCTTCCTCTTCCTCTTCTTGCTCTTTCTCTTCTTCCTCTCATCTTGACTGCCATCGTCCTCATCCTATCTTCCTCTCATGTTTGCCCTCTCCCTTATCGTCTTCTGTTTGTCTTCCTATTCATCCTCTTCCTCCTCCTCCTCCTTCTCCTCTTCCTCTTCGTCTTTGTCCTCTCATCACCTTCATCATGTACCTCTTCCTCTTAAGTTTGCTGTCCTCCTCCTCAATCTTCTCTACATCCACCTCTTCACTCCACCTCCTCCTCCTCCTCTTCCACAGTGTCCACAGCTCCCATTATCACAGGAGGAAGAGGAGACGTCTCATCATCCACACTATCGACCTAGAGGAAGAGGAATAGGAAAGAGAGGAAAAGGGAGGAAAAGGGAAATATACAAGGATTTGGTAAACAGGACAGCAGAGTAGGCTATGTTGATTACAGGTGTGTGTGTGTGTGTGTGTGTGTGTGTGTGTGTGTGTGTGTGTGTGTGTGTGTGTGTGTGTGTGTGTGTGTGTGTGTGTGTGAAGGTACTTAGAATTGTATGGAAAGAAGGGAGAGGAAGAAAGTGAAAGATAGTTTTAAGTAAGGTAAATGAGAGAGTGAGGTTGGAAGAAGGGAAAGAGGGAAAGAAGGGAAATAGGAAGGAAAAGAGATAAATAAGATAGGAGAAGGAACAAGAATGAAAGGAAGACAAGATGAGGAGAAATGAAGGAGGGATGGTGATCGGGAATGATAGAGAATGGAAAAGAAAAAGGAAAAAAATGACAACATGACAATGGCGGAAAAGGAAAAAGCAAGAAAGAAAGAAGGGAAACAATGAAGAACTGGGGAGGGAAAGAAAAAAGAAGAAACTGGAAGAGGTAGAGAAGAAGAAGAAGATAAAAGGAGAAATGGTAACTGGAAACGGAGGAGTGTAGATTGAAAAGTACAAATAAAGAGATGGAGAGAGAGAGAATGAGAGGAGAGAAGGAGTTAGGGGGAGAAACAAAGAGAAGGACGGGTGGAGGGAGAAAAAGAATTGGGAGGAGATTTAGCTGAAGGAGAAAAAACTAGGGATGAATGAAGGAAAAAATGGCGACTAAGGGTTTATTCAGTGTGAGTACTGGAGGGAAGGGAAGAAAGGAGAGGGATTAAAGCAGGAAACGCAGGAGGAATCAAATGAAACTACCATGAAAAGCAACGAAAAATAAATGAAAATAAAAACAAACCAGAAAAAGCAAGCAGTCTAAAAATTGATGTAGAAAAAAACTGAAAAAAAAATATATATAAAAGAAGACTACGATATTTAAATCTAGTAATATTAAATGTGCATAAAGATTAATAACAAATGAATGAATTAATAAATACCTCTTAGAAATAGCAGAAGTAATATAATAAAAAATAATAACAATATAAATAACGAAAAGATGACTAGCCATTATCTGTAGTAGGGATAAAAAATGCAGATACTTTGAAAAAAAATGAAAAAGAAAAAAGAATAGTTGAATATCGCATCACCACAACACAAGAAGAAGAAGAAGGAGAAGAAGAAGAAGAAGAAGAAGAAATGGAAGAAGAAGAAAAACAAGAAAAACAAGAAAGAGAAGAAGAGAGAAATAGAATGCAATAAACACAGAAAATGAAAACGAAAAGCAAAAAACTGGAAAAAATTGCAGCACCAAAGAAGAGAGAGAGAGAGAGAGAGAGAGAGAGAGAGAGAGAGAGAGAGAGAGAGAGAGAGAGAGAGAGAGAGAGAAAGCCAGGACGCCATAAAGGCACAAAATGTAAACGCCATTACTCATCAAGCGTGTCTAATCGTCCATTCCTATGCATTCATTACCCACTGTCATCACTCAACTCTCTCTCTCTCTCTCTCTCTCTCTCTCTCTCTCTCTCTCTCTCGTCATATTCATCACCCGCTTTGTTTACTTCATCACCAAATAATACCAAGTTCAATTAATTACCGAAAAGGCAATTATCTCTTCTGAGACTGGTGAGGGAAGAGGAAAAGGAGGAGGAGGAGGAGGAGGAGGAGGAGGAGGAGGAGGAGGAGGAGGAGGAGGAGGAGGAGGAGGAGGAGGAGGAGGAGGAGGAGGAGGAGAGAAGAGGAGGAGGGCAAAAGGGTGGAAGACAAGCCAATGTAAACATGATGAAGGGGATAGAAAAAATAGTAAGAGCAGGTGGAGGAGGAGGAGGAGGAGGAGGAGGAGGAGGAGGAGGAGGAGGAGGAGGAGGAGGAGGAGGAGGAGGAGGAGGAGGAAAAGGAGGAGGAGGACATGCAATCACTGCTGTCATTCCCTCATTCATCCTCCTTTTTCCTCCTTTCCTGCTTCTCTCTCTCTCTCTCTCTCTCTCTCTCTCTCTCTCTCTCTCTAAGCTGTGTGCTCTAAGGACGGGGAGGGAGAGTGAGAGGGAGAGTGAGAGTGAGAGGGAGAGGAGAGTGAGAGGAGAGTGAGAGTGAGAGGGAGAGTGAGAGTGAGAGGGAGAGTGGTAAGTCCTTATTCAGAGTGCTGGTATCTTTATAAAGGGAAAATCATGCAACCCTGATTTAATTGAATGACCACACCAGGTATCGACTCTCTCTCTCTCTCTCTCTCTCCGCCTCTCGGAACACATGTCTGATCTTTCACTCACTATGTCACTCCCATCTCCTCCTCCTCCTCCTCCTCCTCCTCCTCCTCCTCCTCCTCCTCCTCCTCCTCCTCCTCTTCCTCCTACTCTTCTTTCCCCTCATCGTATATAATTTTTCTTCTTTTTTTCTCCTTCTTCTTCTTCTTCATCTACTTTTTCCTTCTTCACACTTTCAATTCTAACTTGCACTGAGAGAGAGAGAGAGAGAGAGAGAGAGAGAGAGAGAGAGAGAGAGAGAGAGAGAGAGAGAGAGAGAGAGAGAGAGAGAGAGAGAGAGAGAGAGAGAGAGAGAGAGAGAGAGAGAGAGTATTTATTGACATCCATCATGAATAGAACTCGCCTCATCTTCATCAATCCTCAATGGAACCCACGGATGAGAAAAACGTGAAAGGAAAATTACACTTCATTATATTTTTGTGGGAAGTGTACGTACGGAGCAAAGGCAAAAATGATTGAATGAATGAATAAACCAATGAATAAATAAATAAATAAACAGATAAATGAATGAATATATAGAGAAAATGAAAAGAAATAGAATGGTAAGTGAGATATGGAAGGAACTACTATAAAAAGAAAGAAGTGGATAATTTTTTTTTTCAGAGGCCAAAATACATAAATAGATGAAAGTAAATAAATAAACTGATAAATAAATGAATAAATAAGTAAAGGAAAATTAATAGAATAAGATGAGAAATGAGAAATGCAAAAAAAGTACTATGAAAGAAAGAAGTGATCATTATTTTTTTTGTGTGTGTGTGTGAAGGAAAATACATGAATGAATGAACAAATAAGTAAATAATGATATAAATTAGGAATAATGAAGAATCGAATAAAATGGTAATTGAGATATGCAAAAAATAAAGTACGATAAAAGAAAGAAGTGGATCATTATTTTTTTGTGTAAAGAAAAAAAAATACAAATAAGTTAAATAAGAGATAACAGAAAGAGAAAGCTACAAGTTATTATCTATTTTGAAGGAAGTGTACTACCTTGAAAACAATACAAAAACATCTACGAATTGAATCAATATGAGGATGGAAAAAAGAGAAAATAAGACAAAAATACAGCAAATAATGTCAAAATTCAAGGGATATCGAATAAAAGGGAATTAAACATAGAAAAACACGTGAATAAATAAAAGAAATAATAGGTATAATATAGAAACTAGTAATAAGAGATATTTAAGAAATGCAAAATATAAAAGAAAAAAAGAAAAAAGTGAATAAAATAAGACATACATAAATTAATCAGATACAATAAGACATAAAAAGAAAGTAAGAAATAAAAAAAAAAATTGAAATAAGGAACACAAACAAATGATCTAGAAATGAAAAAAATAAATAAATAACCTTTGTGTATTTATAGATTTAACAGAGGAAGTTTTTTTTCTTTCAATCACCATTATTTTCCAGCAGACTTGATCTTTTGAGCTCATGAATGAATCACTTTTATAATTCTAACAACACTTTTCTCGCAAACAACACGAGGCATTGTAAATATCTAAGTTAATCCATTTACTGCTATGGTCATTGTTTCTTTTTATACGAGTTCACCCATTGAGGAAAATGAGAGTATAGGATAACAATATTTTTTTTTACAGGAAAGGATTTAAGAGAATAAAGTACAAAATATCTACATACTAGCTGTGACAATAGGGAAAATTATGAAGTAGCATAAAAGAGAGTTAACTTTATTGATTCATCTTTTCTGTATGGCAATTTCTTTCACTATCTAAGACATTGTTATATGAAAAATAATCAATGTCGTAGAAAAAAAATCAATAGTCTAAATAATTAAAGAAAAATGGTTTGTAAAAAGCTGAATTTATCGATGTTTTTTTTCTGCATCGTTTTGGTCATAACAGCAAAATTAACAAAATAACAACAATACCAACAATAAAAGTGTAGCAACCTTAATGAAAACCTGAAACAATAAAGCCTTTACTTATTTAAATTATCTATGAAATAAAGACGAAACAATAGAATAACGAGAAAAAAATCAAGTAAACAGTGAAAAAGTTAAATTTATCAAAAGATACTCAGTCACACTTTTTTTTTCCTTTTTACAATGTAGCAGGACGCACCGTAAATATTTAAACCAGAATTTCGTAGTAGGCCGGTGGCATTGTATTGACACGACCAGGATTCTGAGAGCCGCCCAGGGAGACAAGAGTGTGGGTGGAGGACACGGGAGAGGCAAAGGTGGTGGAGACAGGGGGAGACACTGGGAGAGAGAGAGGGAGGCAGGAGGGAGAGGGCGGGAGAGGCTTGGAGGGATGCAGGGCGGCGGGGACACTGCAGGAGGGAGGGAAGGAAAGTGACAGTGTGGATGGCAAGTTGGGACTGTTGCCTCGAGTTTACAAAAATCTTAATGCAATGTTGTGATGACAGAGAACAGCAGATTAGAGAGTAAAGAGAAAGATAACAGGTAACTAAATAAAGTAAATGAAGTAAATAAAGGTCGAAAAGAGACATCACATGTGAAACGAAACGAGAGGTGAGGGAAAGAAGAAATTAAACGAAGTATGAGACATGAAGGAAAAGAGAAAGAGTGCAGAGAGATAAAGCCAATTGTAAGAGAAAGAAGAAAGAGAAAATATAAATAAATCAAACTAATCGTCAAACTAAAGGTAGAGAAAAATATGAATATCAGTAAATAAAACCATTTATGAGAGAGAGAGAGAGAGAGAGAGAGAGAGAGAGAGAGAGAGAGAGAGAGAGAGAGAGAGAGAGAGAGAGAGAGAGAGAGAGAGAGAGAGAGAGAGAGAGAGAGAGAGAGAGAGAGAGAGAGTAAAAAATTCAAAGCAAGAATATCGAGAGAAAACAAACGAAAACACTCAGAAAGGTCAAACTTAGAGGAAGAAAGGGAAAAATAAAAAGAAAAGTGAATATGGTAAAGGAAAAGATAAGAAGAGAGACGAGTCATAGTTGTTTACTTTCTATCTTATTTTCTTATCTATTAATTCATTCATACTTTTCCTCTACTGTGTTATTATCTGTACCATGACATCATTTCCTCACTCCGCTCTACGTCCGCTTCCCGTCCGTCAGTCTTTCAGCTGGTGTCCATCCGCTGCTTTCTCTCTCTCTCTCTCTCTCTCTCTCTCTCATCACCGTCACTGTATGCTATTTTTAGTGCTTTGTTTCTCATTTGCTTATCAATACGTCATTTCCTTTCTTCTGCTCCCGGTATTCTCTCTCTCTCTCTCTCTCTCTCTCTCTCTCTCTCTCTCTTCCCTGTCATTTACTAATCTTCTATTTCTTTCCATTGTCATCCAATAATCTCTCCCTCTTCCCTGTTCTCTCTCTCTCTCTCTCTCTCTCTCTCTCTCTCTCTCTCTCTCTCTCTCTCTCTCTCTCTCTCTCTCTCTCATTCCTGTTTTTTCCATCATAGTTTGTTTTCAAAGTTTTTTTTTTTACACATGTCAAAATATTCCCCCTTTGTGTCTATGCATTACACACTTTTCATATATACGTTTTGTTTATTTCACACCTTCACTAACCTAAATTTTTCCCACTACTTTTATTTACGTTTTTATATTCTTTTATATTCTCTTGTTCTGAGCTTGCGAGGAGGCGGGATGGAAAGAGCAGGGAAGAGGATGAGGAATAGGAGGAGGAGGAAGGCAAAAAAAAAAAAAAAATGAAGAGGAAGAGGAGGAGAGGGCATGCCGGTCTTCTCTCACCAATAAAGAAAATGCCTCCACAAGCAAGGGAGGAGAGATATAAAGCTTGGAGAGATGGAGGGAAGGAGGGAGAGTCTGGAGGAGGATGAATGAGGTAGGGAGGGAGTGGAGGGATGTAACTTAAGGGGGAAACTGCAACGAAGGAGGGAAGGATAGATGGAAACATAAAATGGAGGTAAAGGAGAGGAGATGGAAGGAGGAAAGGAGGAAAGGAGGAAGAGAGGAAAATTGAGAAAATTCCTTCACATATTCATTTCTGGAAGTCTTCGTATCCACTTTCCCTCTTGTCCAATAAGTTCAAAATCCCCTAAAAGCACTGAGGGATTTTCGACCCAAAGCCAATGCCTGCCCGCCTCGCTGCCTGGGTCTGCACCGCCGCGATCGTTCATTGGTCAAAGTTCTGGGAGTCGTGAGTGGTGATTGGCTGAGCTTGGCGCCCCGAATTCATACACTAAAGAGGCTTTTTCCCTCAAGGATTCCACCTCGCCATTTAATTTTTATTTCGCTGTTTGTTCCCGGTGTAAACTTTTATTCCAAATTAAATCCAGAGAAACGCAACTAGTAAACTCAACGGTGTGGAGGTAAATACAAAAGGTATCCCTCCTCCCCTCCCTTCCTCTCTCTGTGTGTGTGTGTGTGTGTGTGTGTGTGTGTGTGTGTGTGTGTGTGTGTGTGTTTACTTGCTTATATTTTTTCAAGGTCAGTCATGCATTCATTATTCAGTTTTATGTGTGTGTGTGTGTGTGTGTGTGTGT
>NC_059279.1:13631940-13636940 GCF_017591435.1 Portunus trituberculatus | reverse complement strand
GAGGAGGAGGAGGAGGAGGTGAAGAAGAAGAAGAAGAAGAAGAAGAAGAAAAAAAGAAGAAGAAGAGGAAGAAGAAAATTGGCGGAAGAGAATGAAAAAAATAGGAAGAGGAGGAGGAGGAGGAGAAGCAGGAGGAGGAGAAGGAGGAGGAGGAAGAGGAGGAGGGACCTGTTGCTATGGTGTGCCTAGGCTCTGGACATAATTATTCTTCTTAAAATTATTTACACATTTTTCGGCGAAATCTGAGTCTGGCCTTTGTTGTTTCCCTCCCCTGTCTCCTCCGCCCCCCCTCGTTGTTTCGGGAGGAACCTAAATTTTGGAATAATAGATGAATTTAACTCTCGCTACTGCCCAGCCTCGTGGATATTGCTAAATGGAATATTTCTTCACTAAAAATCATTCATTTGATCCCCAACATAACAGAAATCAAATTGTTTTTCACTATTTTTCATTTAGTAAAGGAATCAGATTTTTGTTCCCGGAGAGTTTAAAGTCCTGTCGTTCCCGCTTCTCGAAATATATGTGCCTTTCAATGCATTTTTCTCTATTCAAAAATTGGTGAACTAACTTGATTTTATTGGAGTCACATGTGTCAGTAAAAGTCACGGGTCAGTGTTAATGCCACTTGTTAAAACTCAATTACCACACAGTTTCTACATGGCTTTCTTTCCTTTTCCCTATTGTTTTCAATGCATGAGGAAAAAAAAATCTCTATCCTTGCTCTATCTAGGAAAAAAAATACTTAACCCCTTCAATACTGGGACACATTTTTATTTGTGTACGATTGGATAATTTTATTGATATTAAGAAGAGCCTATGGAGGTTAGAAGACTAATGGCCAGAGTCCTCACTATTTCAATCGCTCACATGAGTTTCTGAAGCTGTATGGAATCCTCAAATTGTAAGGTGAATGAATAAGAAAACGCGTCATGGTACTAAAGGGGTTTAAAGTATGAAAACGCGTCACGGTACTGAAGGGGTTAAAAGTGTCAATATTATTAGCTAGTCTTATCCTTATATCCTTACATTTTAATATATATATAAACGACATTTTTAACTGAATACCGCATAATTCCTGTCAAACTCGGACACCAACTCTTCACCAGCAGCAAAAATTCTGGCAAACCTCTAACTAATCTTTAAGTCACACGAGACCTTAAAAAACACTTAATTACACACACACAAAAAAAATTTCAAAACACGCCATTACTTTTCCCAAACCCCAAATTGCTTATAACTCCCCTCTTTCTTTTTCCTTTCCTTCTGCAACAGCTAATTATGTTCCTACTGGAGTCTTTAATCTTTTCAAGTCAAGCTAACTCTCTTTTGTCGGCAGCATTTTTATTCCTCAAACCTGTGATTCTCATTTCCAGCCTCTTCTCTCACTCACCTGGCGCCTGAGTGTGTGTGTGTGTGTGTGTGTGTGTGTGTGTGTGTGTGTGTGTGTGTGTGTGTGTGTGTGTGTGTGTGTGTGTGTGTGTGTAATTCACCTTGGTCGCCTGCTGGTCACCCAGCCAGTCTTTCCCATTACGGAGCGAGCTCAGAGCTCATAGACTGATCTTCGGTAGACTGAGATTATCACACACAACACACACCAGGAAAGCGAAGCCACAACACCTCGAGTTACATCCCGTACCTATTTACTGCTAGGTGAACAGGGGCTACACATTAAGAGGCTTGCCCATTTGCCTCGCCACTTCCCGGTGTGTGTGTGTGTGTGTGTGTGTGTGTGTGTGTGTGTGTGTGTGTGTGTGTGTGTGTGTGTGTGTGTGTGTGTGTGTGAGAGAGAGAGAGAGAGAGAGAGAGAGAGAGAGAGAGAGAGAGAGAGAGAGAGAAAGTTCTGGTACTCGTCAGAAAAATTTCTTGAGCAGATTAGTGTAAGACTGACCATACTCTCTCTCTCTCTCTCTCTCTCTCTCTCTCTCTCTCTCTCAGGATATTTTTCTATTGTTCCTGACGTCCAGCTCTATCTTCCTCCACCTCTATTTTCTTTCTTTTTATACTATTTTCCATCTACATTTCCCACTTTCATTTTGTCTTTACTTTTCGTTCAGCTTATTTTTTTCACTCTATCTATCCATTTATTTCAGTTTTCTTCGCCCTTGGCTTGGCTTCACTACAGCTTTATATTGTTCTTCCTTATTTTTTGAGAGCCACTTCCGTTCAGATCCAATACTTTTAACGATCCTTATAACACGAACCTCCCTCCCTCTCTCTCTCTCTCTCTCTCTCTCTCTCTCTCTCTCTCTCTCTCTCTCTCTCTCTCTCTCTCTCTCTCTCTCTCTCTCTCTCTCTCTTTAATGTTACCAAAGTGTTGACGCGAATAACAGGTACGGCCATTTTCAGGTTATGGTCGGTTGAAGGTAATTGAGAAGGAGGAGGAGGAGGAGGAGGAGGAGGAGGAGGAGGAGGAGGAGGAGGAGGAGGAGGAGGAGGAGGGTAGTTTCAGTACAACATCCAATGAAGTAAATGACCCAAAATGGAGAAAGCTACCAATATTCCTCCTCCTTCTCTTTCTCTCCCTCGTCCTCCTCGTCCTCCTCCTCCTCCTTCTCCCCTCTTCCTCTTCCTCCTCCTCCTCTACGAATCCATTCAGAGGTAAACCCGCGTAACATTTCTAAACAATAAGAAAAATAATATTCTTTTATCAACTGCTTTTCTCTTTCCTCCTTCGTGGCGTTCTCCTCTCCCTCTTTCCTTCCTCCCTCGCCTCTATTCCTTCCCTCTCCTTCGAAAAATAATTCCATGTGTGTATTGCAGAAGGAAGGAGGGGAGAAAGGGAGGCGGTGGAGGGAGGGAGGAGTTGCAGGGAGAGAAGGAGGAGGTGGAGAAAGAGCGGGAGCGCGAGAAACCAATTTCAAAACCTCCGCATGAAGAATATTCAGTTAAAAAGAAAGAAAATCCCGCATGAGATAGACTCAAATTAATTCTCACACAAAAAAAACTCGAATAAAATAACCACAGGAGGGAGCGAGAGAGAGAGAGAGAGAGAGAGAGAGAGAGAGAGAGAGAGAGAGAGAGAGAGAGAGAGAGAGAGAGAGAGAGAGAGAGAGACTTACACACACACACACACACACACCTGGTGGCACACAATGGCATTATCATCATATTATTGTACTCGGAACGTAATGGCTATTGTACATCATAAATAAATACGAGTTTCTACCGTAACAACATGTGTCGCTTATTTAGGGGCAGGATAACGGTGTAAAGATGTGTTTATTTGGGCTGAGAATCTGTGGTGGTGGTGGTGGTGGTGGTGGTGGTAGAGAGAAAAAAGAAAAAAATATTATAAGGGGGAAAATAATAGTAGTAAGAAAGAAAGAGAGAGAGAGAGAGAGAGAGAGAGAGAGAGAGAGAGAGAGAGAGAGAGAGAGAGAGAGAGAGAGAGAGAGATATTTATAAAGCTGGTAGTGAGAGAAAGGGAAGGAATGGAGGGGAAAGAAAGAAGAAGGGAGAAAAGAGAAGAGATAAGAGAGAGAGATAAAGCAAGGAAAGAGAGAGGGAGAGAAGAGAGGGATGGGAGAAAAGAGGCAAGGCAACGAGAAGGGAAGGGAAGGGAAGGGAAAGGAAGGGAGGGGAAGGGGAAAGGAAGGGAGGAAAAGGGATATATCGGTTTTAGATTTTTATTTTCTTAAAGTTCAATTTGGTATCTGTTTGTTTTTCTGACTGTCTGCATGTCCTTTTTGTTTATGTGTTCTCTCTCTCTCTCTCTCTCTCTCTCTCTGCTATGTACCTGTCTACCCATCTCTTCATTTTCTATCTATCTATCTATCTATCTATCTATCAGTTGCTTTCCTCAACGTCATCTTTCTTTCTTCCTTCCTTCCTTCCTCCGTTCCCTCCTTCCTTCAATCATTCAACCTTTTATTCTTATTTACTGTCGTTTCTTCATTCTATCTTTCGGACATATGCTTTTTTCTAACCGATACGACTCTCTCTCGCTCTCCCTCCCTCTCCTCTCTCTCAGGCGGGCCACGAGGGCAGCTCATTACCGTCATCCCGGTACTCGAGGCTTACACGTATTGTTTCTCCATCATTAACCTCCCCAGTCCCGCAGCGCCTCCTCCCGCCTCTCCTCCGCTAATGAACGCTCTTGCTCCTCCTCCTCCTCTTCCTGCTCTTCCTCCTCCTCCACTTCTACCTCTTATTCGTCCTCCTCCGAGTCGTCTTCCTGTTACAGCTTCTACTAATCCGCCGTGACTGCCTCCTCCTCCTCCTCCTCCTCCTCCTCCTCCTCCTCTTCCTATTCCTCTTCCTCCTCATCTCTACGACAGTTTCCTTTCTCTTGTCTCGTCTCGTGCCTGTCTTCCTCCTGGTTTTAATTTACTTGTCTCCTCTTCCTCCTCTTCATTTTCTTCCTCCTCCTCCTCCTCCTCCTCCTCCTACTTCCATTCCTATTCCTTCTTCGCTTATTCCTCCTCTCCATTCTGCTCCTAATTAATCTTCCTTCTTATGTTATTTGTTTGTCTCCATTTTCTATGTTGTCTTTTTCTTTTATTTTCCTCTCTCTCTCTCTCTCTCTCTCTCTCTCTCTCTCTCTCTCTCTCTCTCTCTCTCTCTCTCTCTCAATTGCTAAACTCCACTCGTGCTATTGCCTGTCTGTTTGCCCTCCTCCTCCTCCTCCTCCTCCTCCTCCTTCCTCCTCGTTCTTTTCTTCTCCTCTTCTTCTCTTTCTCGCTGTCTAGAAGAGTCATTTCAAAAGTTCGAATCTAACTCATCAGCATTGTTTCTCTCTCTCTCTCTCTCTCTCTCTCTCTCTCTCTCTAATCCTTTTTGACAACCGGCACGAATTGGCTGATCTTAACTTATAATGGAAATGATCAAATTTAAAGCTTCTGGTGGAGAGAGAGAGAGAGAGAGAGAGAGAGAGAGAGAGAGAGAGAGAGAGAGAGAGAGAGAGAGAGAGAGAGAGAGAGAAAATGTTTCCTTATTGGTCACGTTAGATGAGATTTTTGTATAACTTAAATATTAGGTCAACTTTGTGTGTGTGTGTGTGT
>NC_059279.1:13616940-13626940 GCF_017591435.1 Portunus trituberculatus | reverse complement strand
ACCTCGCTCTCCAACACGCATCCCATGACCAAGCCAGGGAAACAGCAAGCAGGAAATTAAATACGAAGGATTGGAGCGCCAGTGTAATTTTTCCCCCCAATACGTTAACACCTGGCGGCATTACAACGAACAACACAATTACCTGCCCCTTAATTAAGTGCATATTAAGGCCAGTCCACACACACACACACACACACACACACACACACACTGGAGTTAATGTTAAGGTTTAGTCATACAGCTTATGTGTTTGTGTGTATATCCCACTAATGCCTCGACCGGTACAGCGTGTTAGAGAGAGGTGGGAGGAGAGAGAGGGAGAGGGAGAGTCGGTATATATGAGTGCAGAGTGAGAGTGGCAGGATCGGATGGGAGTGGGTGGGAGTGGATGAGTGGGTGGGAGAAAGTGGGTGAATGGATAAACAGAGATGATCCGGGCAAATCTTTCTCTCTTCCTCTTGTACTCAGGCTCTCTCTCTCTCTCTCTCTCTCTCTCTCTCTCTCTCTCTCTCTCTCCATCAAATAGACATTTTTTCGTTCAATTTCTCTTCTTTGTTTTCTCCTCCATTTCGTTACCCATTCCTTTCATTCTCTCCTCTCTCCCTCCCTTCAATTTTGACTCTACTTTCAAATCCCTCTTCGTTTCCTTTTTCTTTATATTTTTTCCTCTCTGTTTCTCTTTCTTCCCCCTTTCCATTCAACCCCAAAAAGTGCAGCCTTCTTTCTTCCCTACTCCATGTCTTTTTCTTTCCCTCCATTTCATGTCCTTGCCTTTCTTTTTTCCCCCTTCTAACTTTTTTTTTTCACTCTGATTCCGCGCAAATTCAAACGAAAAAATCCTTCCCTGCCCTTTTTCATCCTTCTTCCTGACCATTCTCCGCCTTGTCGTCTCCTTTAGTCTTCCCTTCATTAAAATACGCGAGAAAAAATGCAATCGCGAAAAGGGAGGAGGAGGAGGAGGATGAGGAGGAGGAGAGGAGGAGGAGGAGGAGGAGGCCTTCAAAGCGTCATCAGGGAATTTCCAGTTTCTTTGTTTATCCATTATTACCTTAGAGAGACCTTAGTAATTAATTATACATGCTCTCTCTCTCTCTCTCTCTCTCTCTCTCTCTCTCTCTCTCGTCTTTACCTCAGCCTCACATTTCACCTTCGCTCCATGACAGGTAGAGAAAGATGAATAATATAGAATACGTTCGTTCACCCCTGAAAAATAAGAAGAAAATGTTATGCAGGGAAATAAAAGTGAAGAGCGGTAAATACACACATGCGATTCTTTTTTTCCTTTCCCAGTATTCTTTCATTTATTTATCTATCTATTTTTATTTTTCGTGTTACGTCTTCGCGCATTCGTTATAAGATGGATGGATGTTCCCGGATATTTGCATTCTTACTAGAGAGGCCGGAATATTGAATACTTTAGGGCTGGCTGGCTGTTTGTGTGTGTGTGTGTGTGTGTGTGTGTGTGTGTGTGTGTGTGTGTGTGTGTGTGTGTGTGTGTGTGTGTGTGTGTGTGTGTGTTTGAATTGAGTTAAAGAAAGTTTATGTAAGTTACTGCAAATTACTTTTCATCCCACGTGCTTTGTTCTATTATTTGCTTTTATTTTCATCATAAAGACAACACAGCAAGCCTCAGTCTCTCCTTTGTTCTTCTTATTTCTATTTTTACTTTCATTTCTCTTGCATTTTCTTCTGCGATTACAAAGGCAACATCATACTGTGTCTCTTAGATTTTTGGTGACATTATCAAACTTTTCATATAGCTCTGAACTCTCTCTCCACACACACAAACACAAACACACACACACACACACACACACACACGAACCATAAAAAAAAATATATAATGAAAAATAAAAAAAAAACAGGAAACACTCACGAAACTCACCATTCACTTTTCCATCACAATTTCAATTCCAAACCTATCATTAGGAGAACCAAAACTGAAAAATCAACACACACACAAAAAAAAAAAAAAAAAAAAAAAAAAAAAAAAAATCTAAGAAGCCACTCAATTTCCAGAAGTCTCCCTTAGAGGACAAAGAAGAAAACGTGAACAAAAACTAACACTGCGGGAAGTAATAGACACTGCTTTTTAAGACGGGAGGAGCTACAGGCGACTACAATACGTGCTAAGGAGGCAGGATGAAAGGAGGGTGGGCAGGGAGATGGATATGGCTTGGGGCGGCGGGGAATGAGGTGACACTAAGCGGCACGAAAAGGGGAATAAAACAGGAGAGAAGCGGTGGGATTCTGCGATTAGAGTAAGAAGACCGTAAAGGAAGAGAGAGCAAGAGAGGAGGGAGAGCTGATGAGAAATTGGAGTAGAATTGATGAGAGGGAGAAAGGGAGTGAGAATGTGAAAAGGGAAATTATAAGAATATGAAGATAATAGGAGACACTATAAGAGATGAAGGAGAAATTAACCTAGAGAATAAATAAAAGAGAATTAAAAAGGGAAAAACGAGAATTGGAGAGAAAGATAATTATGAGATAACTAAAAAGAGTATAAGAATGTGACGAAAAGAAAGGAATGAAAAAAAATGGGAAGAAAAATAGGAAATTAGAGATTATAAAGGGGAGAGATGTAATGACTTGAAAGTGACAATGGAAGACGAAGAAAAATTAAGAGATAACTAATGTGAGAGAAAAAGAAAGAGACAAGGAGATGGAAATAAAAAGACTGGGAAATAAGAAGAGAAAAAGGGAAACACGAGGGAAAAATGAGGAGAAATAAGATAATAAATCATGGGAGAGAGAATATGAGGAGAGAAAGATAAATTAAGAGGACATCAAAGTGAGAAAAAAAAGAAGAAGAATTAAAGGGAATGAGAAATGAGAAGGCAAAGGAAGAGATAACAGAAAAAGGAAAGGATGGCGATAATGAAGAGAAATATAGTGATAAAGTGTGGGAGAAAGAATGCGAGAAGGAGAGAAAGAGAAATTGAGAAAACATCAGTGAGACAAAAAAAAAAAGGAGGATAATTAATGGGAATGGGAAATGCAAAGGTAAAGGAAGAGATAACAGACAATTAAGAAAGATGGTGATAAATTGAGGCAAAATGGGATAAGAATGAAAAAATAAAGGAAAATGAAAATGAGAGAAACGTAAAAAAAAAAAAGAAGAAGAATTAGATAATGGTAAATGGAAAGTAAAGAAAAGGGAAAGTAGGAAAGAAATATGAACAAAATAAGACATAGTAAGAAGATAAAAATGTAAGATAAGAAAATAAAAAATAGAAGGAAAATTAGCAAATAAAAAAAAAAAAAATATGTAAAAATAAGAAAAAGGAATAAATGACCGGAAAACATAACTGAACGAAAAACAAGCATTAGAAAAAAAAAGACACAAGATCACAAAAGCGTAAATGAAGAAATACATAACTCACAGAAAAATAATCAAGAATATCACACCAAAAAACAAAACAAAAATAACAATAGAATACGAGGCAGAGATAAGACAAAAAAAAAAAGAGAGAGAGAGAGAGAGAGTGTGAGGGAGGTATTACAGGAAAAGAAAAATGGTATAGGGTAGGAGGGAGAACAGACAGAAGGGAGAGGGAGGGAGGGAGGGAGAGAAGGAAGGATGGATGTAGCAGGTGGGAACTTGGTGAAGGAAGGTGAGGGAGAGAAGAGAGAGGGTGAGGGGGTGGGGAGAAGGGAGAGGAGGAAGAGGCAGAAGAATAATTCTCGCACCGATAACCAACTTTAACGTGAGAATCAATACTGAGACGGGTGTCGATAAGTCAGCCTTAGAGAGAGAGAGAGAGAGAGAGAGAGAGAGAGAGAGAGAGAGAGAGAGAGAGAGAGAGAGAGAGAGAGAGAGAGAGAGAGAGAGAGAGAGAGAGAGAGAGAGAGAGAGAGAGAGAGAGAGAGAGAGAGAGAGAGAGAGAGAGACCGTATAGCGTACTACATAAAATATATGCAATTTTGTAATACTACTTTCGTAATAAAGGGAGAAGTGCTTGAATATGAGAGAGAGAGAGAGAGAGAGAGAGAGAGAGAGAGAGAGAGAGAGAGAGAGAGAGAGAGAGAGAGAGAGAGAGAGAGAGAGAGAGAGAGAGAGAGAGAAAGAGAGAGAGAGAGAATGGGATTGATTGAATTTCTTTTTTTGTTAGACAAGAAAATGAACACCTTACTTTTCAAAAACGTCATTATTATTGTCAGGTGAAGCAGCGGTCTTGCTCAGTGGCCTTGGAAGACGAGAGGAGGAGGAGGAGGAGGAGGAGGAGGAGGAGGAGGAGGAGGAGGAGGAGGAGGAGGAGGAGAAAAAGGGAGTGGAGAAAATGAAAATAATTACAAATCTGACGAATATAAAACAAAATAAGAAAGAGAGAAATGTAGGAGGGGGATGAAAAGAGGGTGGTCGAGGAATACAAGTTCATATAAAGGAAGAACAAAGGAGAACAGATTTGTTGGTGTTTTTGGGGCTGTTTGTGGGAATAAAACTACATAACATAAAGTGAAAGTAAGAAAAGATAGCAAAGACGAAGAAGATTTCGTCAACTCGCCAATCACTCATCGCTCTGTTCAGGCGGGAATAAAAATAATGTGTAGAAAAAAAAGTAAAAAAACTGCAGAGATATTTGACTGCAATTTCTTGACAACAAAAATCTCATTAACATTAATATCATCATTTCTCTATATTTCTCTGCCACTTTCCCTTAAGTTTATTTCAATTTTCCCTTCTCTAATACCTCCTCCTTTTTCTTGTTTTCTTTTATTTCCCTGTTCTTTTAATTTTCTTTCTTTCCTATTCTGTCTCACTTTATTACAATATTATTTCTTTATTGCCTGCTATCTTTTTTTTGCATCTTATCACATGTTGTTTCATATCTAAGTAAACTCGAACTAAAGGGAATTGCTGTTGCAGTGAATAACGCCTTAGCTGTGGAGCCCAAAACTATGTGTTTACTGTAATGTCGACGTCATTTTGAGATAAAGAATTTCTCATTTAACAATTCTTCTGAAAAAAAAAAATGATTGTTTAGTTTGAGACGAATCTTTTACTGTTTTGAGACTCTTGTCATCTTGTTATATCTGATCAATCTACTGTAAAAAAAATTGTTCGCATTAATATCATCAAATTCCTCGACTATTTCAAGTACCTTCATTAGCGCCCCTTGGCTCCTTTAATATGGAAGACTAAATCGATTTTATTGCCTAAGCCTTTCTTAACACGGAATATTTCTTAGCTATTATTTATTATTTATTATTATTTATTTATCTATTTATTATTTATTTATTTATTATTTATTATTATTATTATTTTAGTAACTCTACTTTGTAATTTTTCAAACGTCTGGTGCCATGAAGATCAAAACTGAACGAAGTACTTAAGAATACAAGGATCTGAAAATACAATCTTTTTATTTATTTTCGAAATCAATTAATTCGTTACTTTTGATTACTTTGATCTCTGCTTCAGGTCGCTTGAAATTAGGACCACGATTCCTCTTCTCACTGACTTCAAAAAGCTCCTGTTACTCACTAAATATCAAACAAAGACGGTAATTTCTTACAATGTGAAGAAAATAGGACAATCCAACATTAAATTTGAGACTTTACTCTTCGGCACAACGAATACGTCGATATAAATTTGTCTGTGAAGTTTCTCTGTTCTTATCTCTACCAGACATTTGTACGTAAAAGTTAAAACTCTGCTGAGGGACAAGCATCGAATCCTGAGACGCTCCGCTTTTAATACGAAGCTAGGAAGCGAATAGAGGAGGACAAGGACGAGGAAGAAGACCAAGAAGACGAATACGAAGAACAAAAGGAGGAGAAGGAAGAAAAGGGAGATATACCATTAAGGAAGATACCAATAAGATCAGAGAGAGAGAGAGAGAGAGAGAGAGAGAGAGAGAGAGAGAGAGAGAGAGAGAGAGAGAGAGAGAGAGAGAGAGAGAGAGAGAGAGAGAGAGAGAGAGAGAAATGTAGAGGTAATTTGTGCCACTCCTTTTGTGAATGGGCGATCGACCTTCTGGGGTACACTTATGCATTACAAGGAGGAGGAGGAGGAGGAGGAGGAGGAGTTGAAGGGGCAAAGAATAAATGGACAAAAGATAAAGACAATGGAAGTAAAAGACGAACAGAAAAAAGTGGGGCAAAGAGCAAAAAGAAGATAATGGAGGAGGAGGAGGAGGAGGAGGAGGAGGAGGAGGAGGAGGAGGAGGAGGAGGAGGAGGAGGAGGAGGAGGAGGAGCAGGAGGACGTAAAGAATCAGCATAATCCAGAAACACGTATCTATCAGGCTTTGGAGCAGATCACCACCACCATCACCACCGCCAGAGGATTTAAAGCACCTCTGTCTTCCCTCCTCCTCTTCCTCCTCCTCCTCCTTCTCCTTTTCCTCCTCCTCCTCCTCCTCCTCCTCCTCCTCCTCCTCCTCCTCCTTCTCTTTCTTATAGATAGATATGTAGAATTCACAGAAGGGTGAATAATAGAATCTCCTTTCTTCCTTTCCTGTGAAAATTCCATGTCAGTTTTCCCATACTGCATGGTACGTTTCCATGCCAGCGAAAGCTGGAGGGAGTGGTGGGTGTGGAGGAGCCTTCTCCTGTGCTGTCCTGTCTCTCTTGTCTGTAGCCAGTTAGAAGTAGTTACCAAACAGCCTCGAAAGGACCAACAGGTCTGTTGCTGTTTGGCTTTCCTTTGTATTCCTCCTCTTCCTCCTCCTCCTCCTCCTCCTCCTCCTCCTCCTCCTCCTCCTTTTGCTGCTGACCTCACCTCGCCTCCCCTGTTCCTGTCCTTCCCTTCCATCCCTTTGAGTCTAAACAATACCTCTTTCTTCCTCCAAACTCGTCCCCACCACACTTAACACCAGCCCCCCACCCATCTCTCTCTCTCTCTCTCTCTCTCTCTCTCTCTCTCTCTCTCTCTCTCTCTCTCTCTCTCTCTCTCGTAGCCTCTTTAACCCTCGTGAAAGGTCTCGCTCGCTCTCTCTCACTCGCCCAGGGAACAAAGAGGCAGTAACGATAGTAATGATGATGAAGGCACTGCTAGGGCTATAGAGATGCCTGGGGCCGTGAGTGAAAGCGAAGATAGTGAGAGGCAAAGAGGATGAAAGTGACGCTGATGAGCCAGATGGTTTGCTGGGAGGAAAGTGAGCAATTAAAATGAAATTCCTCTGTTGAAAGAAAATGACACTCACTCAGCAGGGAGAGGGAGAAAAAAAAAGGTGTCGAAAACGTGTAGACAGGTTTGACAGGAAATAGAAAGGTGCTGGGGGGAAAAAAGAGAGAAATGCATTCAGCGCGTTGTAAGTGTGAGAGGGAAAATTCATCAACGTGGTAATGAAAGTGGCGGCAGAAAAAAAAAAAAAAAAGGAGAGTGAAGGATGGCGACGACAAAAGAAAAAAAAAAGAAATTAAAGTGGAAAAAAAAATTGCAAATGGACTGATTGGAAGTGAGAAAAGATAATTGAAAGAAAAAAAAAAAAACTCACCGGTGACAAATTTACAGTCAAGGTAAGTGAAGGTGAAGAACTAAAGTAAACACAAAATAAACAATGATAAAAAAGAAATCCAATCCTGTCAACTCACTCACTCACACACATACACACACAAACACACTCAAACACACACACTTACATGCGCAAACAAATACTACTCTAACGACAACAAAAGCTACGATAAGAATGGACAAGAATAATAAAGAGAAACAAATCAGCTATGAAAAGAGCAGAACAGGTGTGCGAGAAGAGGTGCAATTAGCGTGGGAGACACACCTCACCTGTCACTTGTCTGTTCTCACCTTCACTCTCACTGCCACCTGTACACTCAAAATAGAGAATTCAGGTGGTGACGAAATGCGCAAGGACACTGATGAGATGTGTGTGTGTGTGTGTGTGTGTGTGTGTGTGTGTGTGTGTGTGTGTGTGTGTGTGTGTGTGTGTGTGTGTGTGTGAGTGAGTGAGTGAGTGAGTGAGTGAGTGAGTGAGTGAGTGAGTGAGTGAGTGTGTGTGTGTGTGTGTGTGTGTGTGTGTGTGTGTGTGTGTGTGTGTGTGTGTGTGTGTGTGTGTGTGTGTGTGAGTGAGTGAGTGAGTGAGTGAGTGAGTGAGAGTGAGAGTGTGTGTGTGTGTGTGTGTGTGTGTGGGTGTGTGGGTGGGTAGCCATGATCACCGTAGCAACATTTATACAACAAACTCGAGATGTCACTCAGCACATTAATACACACACGTACGAGTACACACACACACAGCAATTAAGAGTACATGCATATAATAAATCTCAATCTTGGTATATACATTGTAGCACCAAAATTACTCCTTCCCCTTGAGTGCTGTGATCATAGTAATAGACGTGACGGTGTATTTTTTTTTCCTCGAACAAATAAATCTTCCTGACATCCATACCATCAACATTCTTCCTTAACCCCTTCGCAGCTCACATTCCTTTCCCATAATCCCCTGCAAGTCTTGAGACACTTATTATACAAGAACACGTTAATTAATTTTGTGGTCTAAACAACATCAAATTATTTCTCTTATTCTCTCTTTATGTCAATGCAAACTATATCCTGATGCTGCTCTCAACCCCACCAGTACCATGACACGTTTTTATAATTATTCTGTTTATTATCTGGTGATTTGATACATATTCAGAAATTTACGTGGGCATTAAAATAGTAATGACATTGGTTATTATTTTTTTACCTCCTTCTTAATGTACATAAAATCGTCTAATGACACCCATAACGCAGGTAAAAATGCGTCTCAGTACTGCAAGGGTTAACGTTACTTTAAGACAATCATGGCAGCGAAAGAGTTAAAATCATAATGGCTGTACAATTATTCCTTTAAAACAATATTGCGAGGGAAAGACATTATCGTGAGCCGCCCTGACTAAAAGCATGAGCGTAGAGATCAAGCCACTTAAACCAACAGTAAATTTATATAATTCTTAAATATAGGGAGTTTTCATCTTTGCTACACTTTAAAAGACAAGGCAGCCATAGTAATTATATACTGTTTTGAGCTACCACCGCCTTGACTATGATCATGTGCAAAGAGATCAGGATATTTTATGCAACATTAATTTATATAGGTTTTATATAAAGAGATTTTTTGGAGGGGTTTCCAATATTTTATAAGCCAACGTGACACTGGTAATTATATGCTATTTTGCATGACTAAGACTGTTTACATGTCAGTCTGCTAGAGGAAGCAAATAAATAGTTCTAAATGCATCAGGCAATATCCCTAACTCATGTCAATACTTTCTCTCTTCCTCGTTTATAAATCACATGCTTCTTCACATCAAGGGAATCACAAGAACAAATATCTATTCAAAGACTCAAACTGTACTCAATCTATATAGACCTTTAAGAAAAAAAACTTAACTGTCCACATCGACAAATAAGCAGTTACGATTATAAAGTATTTGATAGCCGGCGACAAATAATCAGCGTGCATCAATGAGAAGCTGGCAACCTCAGACACACCCACTATCACTTCGTTAGGTTAGGTTGAGTATAAAGCAACACTGTCTCATGCTGCTCCTCCTCCTCTCCTTACTTCATCTCCTCTTCATCCCCCTCCTCCTCCTTCCTCCTGGCCTCATCCTCCAGTCATTATAAGCTATTCTTGCTCGCACTTTTATCCACTTCATAGCCAAATACGTCTGCCTGAAATACAAAGTCAGTTGCTGCTTCTTTTCCTTTATATTTCTCCTGCACAGCTAATATACAATTGCATTTGATATTGAACTGCTGTGTATTATTGCACTTTATATTAAGCACGGGCAAACACACACATACACACACACACACACACACACACACACACACACACACACACACACACACACACACACACACACACGTACGATATTACTAAGAAAATAGAACTATACACATTTCATGCAGCTTTTAAAACATTTACTTACAGATTTACGTTTCGAATAATAAGAGGAGGAGGAGGAGGAGGAGGAGGAGGAGGAAACAAAAGAACACTAACATAAAAAAAAAAAACATATGACCATAAGGTGCCTGTTTTTAATGT
>NC_059279.1:13586940-13604440 GCF_017591435.1 Portunus trituberculatus | reverse complement strand
TGTATATTCTTAATAATATTTGTATGGTAGGGATGAAATTCTCTCTCTCTCTCTCTCTCTCTCTCTCTCTCTCTCTCTACCCCTGCTTCTATTTCGTGTTTCCCTCTTTCACATTATTCATGATTTCCTGTGCAGCAATTTTCTTCAATTTATTTGGCTACGTTGCTATTCATTTCAAATTTTATTATACTTTTAAAATTGATTAAGATTTATTTTTCAACGTTACAATGCTACATTCTTTTTTTATGTGTGACATTTATTTTCCTTCTTCATTGCTCTCTTTCTCTAATTGACTCGTTTTTCTTTTAGTCATTCTTTTCTTCCCTTTTTTTTTTTTTTTTTCCTTTCATGTCCCGCTATTTCCGTTTTCCACCGCTACTTTTTGTCTGCCTGTCTGATTATGAGGTTTATATTGGTCTGTCTATGATTCTCTGTCGTGTTTTTTTTCTGTCAGCTAATCTACTTGTCTGTCTGTCCCTTTATCCTTTTTTTTCAAGTTTGCGTGTCTGTTTTTATTATGTTTTTTTTTGTTCTTATGGTTTTGTCTATTTTTCTGTCTACTTGTTTTTCTGTGTATGTCCTTGGAGATGTTTACCTGTCTATCTGTATGTTTGTCTATCCTTTTTCTTCTTAAGTTTGTCTGTCTGTTTGCCTGTTTGTTTGTCTGTTCACATGTTTGTCTGCCTGCCTGGCTGGATGTTTGAAGAAATGTTTGCAATTTTTCTTTCTCCTTCCTGTCTGTCTATCTATCCGTCTGTCTACCTTTGTCTGTATCTGTCCTGTCCGCCTTATTCCAACTCTCTCTCTCTCTCTCTCTCTCTCTCTCTCTCTCTCTCTCTCTCTCTCTTTCTCTCTCTCCGCGCTGTAGGAGGGAAAGAGGAAGGAGGAAACATACTTAAGTTTACAGAGAAACTGTTTTTCCTCACGTGGTTGGTTAGTGGATGACCTTTGTTTGTTTTTCCTCTTGACTTAGTTTCTTTCCAAATTTGCCCTTTTTCCTTCACCCAATTATTTTCCTTAGTATGTGTTGGTTTTCCTCTAATGACAAATGTTTTCTTCGTCATGTACGTTATTTTACATAAATTTACCATCTGTTCTCAAAATACAGGATTTGTTTCATTATAATCGTATATCATTCTAACATTTTCTTTGTAGTTTTTGATTTTCTTTCCTTTTACCTCCTTCATTAGGGTAGTTTCCTTTACTTCCATTTTAATCAGTTTCCTGGCTCTTGTTTTTCTCACTTTTCTTCTTAGGTAAGCGACATTTCTTACTGCAATCTCGTCTTTTTCATATCTTGAATTTTCTTTTTATCTTTTATTCATAAATTATCTTCACTGATGGTTCTCTTATCAACCTTTACTTTTAATATTTGTTTATAACCTACTCATTTCCTCTTCTTACTTTAATATCGAGTTATCAATAGTACAAAGCTGTTCATGATACAGTTTCCAAGAATTAGTTAGAATTATCAAGAAACAATAAATGAAAATCTACGACATAACACTCAAATATGTTAAGTTATGCTAAGACATCCTAATCTTTATCTATTTCACCTTCTTTCTTTTCAATTCAACTTTGGTACTATTTTCCGTAAGAGAAATTGTAACACAGATTTTCCATGAGCGTTCCTTCCCACTCATCCTTGAATCTTGCTCCCAATACAGAGCGCACCCAATGATTTGTTTTTCTATGTACTGTCAAATACATTATCTTTTATTTCAATCACTTGCTTACTTTTATCAACGTGATAAAAAAGAAAAATTCATGACCTTTATTTTCACATTTTTGAAGTGCATGTGCAAGTTTTCCATACCTATTCCATCTTGTATATTGCTTGAATCTTGCTTCCAATATTTTTTCTATCAATAGAAATAAAACGTATTGAAACATATTTCTGGATGATATATGGTTGCTTATTTAAATTGTCCCCATACTTCAGCGAAATGTGTATTTTCTCAATTACACATTCCTTTAATTTTTGTTTATAATCAAGTTTTCCATGATATTCAATCACACAAATTAACAAACAAGCCTTCCACGCATACCCGTATTTCCCAATCACAACATTGACTCATGTATTCAGGAACGGTTTGCAATATATATTTTTTTTTAAGCGAGTGAAAATATCCCCCCCTAACCTTTCACCCTTTCCCCACACACAATATTTGCCTTTCTATTCAGTGATATGATTTGGCTTATTCACTACATAACCCCACGCTGGCCGCCTCGCTCCCTGCCTCGCTATACCACTTGGTTACCACTAATACCAGACTCGAGTGAAGGGTTTCCATGTTAATACCGTCCCTGCATGGTCTATTTATTGTCCATTTTTTCATTAATAATAACCAATCATAACTCGCCTTTGAGTTTAATTGTTTTGCATATTGTCAACTTAAATTCGATGGCATTGTGTTTACCTGGCTTGCTCGTCGCACCTGGAATGGCAGCAAATCATCACCTGCATCTGTCTAATTGCTCAGTTTTCCTGTCATGTTGCATCACCTTCATTTGATGTATCTGGTAACTAATTATTGTTATCTTCTATACAAAATTCTTGACATTTCTCTTAAAACTCCTTTTGAAAAATTATTCAATTGTGAAAATCTTTTGAAAATTAATTCTTGTGATCTTTTGTTTGTATTTCTTGATTTTTCTTTTCTTTTGTTTTTCTTTTACAAATTAATCATATGACTAATTCCTAACAAGACACTGGTAAACTCAAAGGCATTAATTTTGTACCTGAATGAATACTACTTTTATTTTTCCGTTATTGTTGTTATTATGTTGTTGTTGTTGCTGTTTTTGCTGTTGTTGTATTTGTTGATTGTTGTTGTTATTATTATTATTATTATTATTATTATTATTATTATTATTATTATTATTATTATTATTATTATTATTATTATTATTATTATTATTATTATTATTATTATTATTGCTATTACTATTACTATTATTATTATTATTATTATTATTATTGTTATTATTATCATTATTATTATTATTATTATTATTATTAGTCATTATTATCATTATTATTATTATTATTAATATTATTATTATCATTATTGTTATTATCATTACTATTATTATCACTCTAATTATTACTATTATCATTATCATTATTATTATTATTATTATCATTATCATCATCACCACCATTAGAGCCATTGCTTTTAGTCTTCAGTAACTAAAAGCGATTGGTCTGTAAGAATGATTTTATTTGGGTTCCTAGATAATCAGTCACTTGGGTCAGTGTGGGGTTAATTGGTTGGCCTTTGCCTGTGATGGCGGTGGTGGGTGCAGAGGCTCATCCACCCTCCCAGAGCTCTTCAACGCATTCACCATTCACCATAAGGTTGTAAGATGCGCGTGAATATTCTTAAAATTTTATGTTAAAGGTGGAAAATAACAGGATTCAATCTAGGACATTGAAGTCACAACATCCGAGGGCAGGGCCACAGCGTCCCACAGCGACATGGATTGGCAATGGAAGTCTAGTGGTCACATATAATTAATAGGAAGTCTTCTCTTTATGTACTTGATTATTATTTGTTATCACTTATCACAACGTCAATTGTTTGATATTTCCTTAACACTTGACATGAGTGTCGTATGGTCTAATAACTTCGATACGTCATTGATCAACATTCTCTCTGTCCTCCTGTTTGAATCATTAAGTGTACCACCTTCAAATACGTATTCAAATATGTATGAATCGCTAGAAATAATTATTTTATCTCTAAAGCTGTGCTGAGTTCCACGCATCACTAATTAAACGCGCCTACCTGTCACTATACACGCGTCACCTGAGTGCTTTCCGTCCATTTGTCCTCGTGAAATGCAGCAAATCGTCGTTTCCTTTTAACATTTACACATTTGTCAGTGTTAACCAGAGTGCAAATATAAACAGCGGGCATAAAACTTGAATCATCGACGATCTACCACCAAAAGCAATGGATATATATGTAAATTTGCGATCTAAACGACAACACAATAACAGATACCAAAGACGAATGTAATTTCAATAAATCAGAGACTTTAACGAAATCAAGCGACAAATATGGAAGGAAATTTGTCAAATCAACGATAAAGTGACACTACTTACAATGACAACATGGAAACTAAACAGCTCAACGAGATATTAATGAAAAAATATAAAGAGAAAATTGAAACCTCATAAATAATCGAATTCACAATAGGCACAATCAAGAGAGACAATAAGGTAACAGAACAACGAAATATCAACGAAAATAAAAATAAATAAATAAAAAAAAGCATCAAAACACGAAATACGACGAAAACTAAGAAAAAAAAAGACAAATTAACAACACAACAAAGACAACAGCTACTACCACTCTTCTATAATAAACCACACTCATAAGTATCCAGACAACTAATGCTTAAAATCATAGACGCCGGTAATAGCAATAAACATCATTAACATTTCTGCTACAACTGGTCCAAATCAAGAATGTCTCCCAACTAACATTACTGGGAACCGAATATGATGGAGAGGTGAATGAGGGACAGGAGATAAAGTGGCACGAAGGAGAGGCAAAGGAGGAACAGGATAGAAAGTGACAGGATGAAGAGGTAAAGGGTGAGAGATGGAAGGAAATGAGGGAAGGTAAGGAGAGAAGTAATGAGTAAAGGAAGGTAGCGAAGGGAATAAATGAGACAAAAACAAAAAAAGGTGAATATATGAAGTATAGATTTTGAAAGATAGGTAGATAGATGGAGAGAGAGAGAGAGAGAGAGAGAGAGAGAGAGAGAGAGAGAGAGAGAGAGAGAGAGAGAGAGAGAGAGAGAGAGAGAGAGAGAGAGAGAGAGAGAGAGAGAGAGAGAGAGAGAGAGAGAGTTTACAGCACCACGCACAATAATCACAAGAGACCAATAAATATGCACCTAGCCACGCACACGCACATGAACACACACACACACACACACACACACACACACACACACACACACACACACACACACACACACACACACACACACACAGACACGCACACACATTCACACACGCACTTACCTAACGATCCAATGTGGTCCAGATTGAGCTTCGAGGTAATACTCGTGTGTGTGTGTGTGTGTGTGTGTGTGTGTGTGTGTGTGTGTGTGTGTGTGTGTGTGTGTGTGTGTGTGTGTGTGTGTGTGTGTGTGTGACAGAGAGAGAGAGAGAGAGAGAGAGAGAGAGAGAGAGAGAGAGAGAGAGAGAGAGAGAGAGAGAGAGAGAGAGAGAGAGAGAGAGAGAGAGAGAGAGAGAGAGAGAGAGAGAGAGAGAGAGAGAGAGGTGGTGGGGAGGCGGGCTGAGCTACCATTGTACACATTCATCCATGCACGCACACACACACACACACACACACACACACACACACACACACACACACACACACACACACACACACACACACACACACACACACACACACACACACGCTCTTACAAAACCTAAATGATTCAAGCTCTGCAAAGAACTTTTAAAGATCTCATTTAATATATACAACAGAACCCCTTAATTCTGTGTCGCAGAGAGAGAGAGAGAGAGAGAGAGAGAGAGAGAGAGAGAGAGAGAGAGAGAGAGAGAGAGAGAGAGAGAGAGAGAGAGAGAAAAGCATATCTCTCTAAAATATCCTTGAAGCTTCTATTTTTCCATCGCATGCATTTTGAAGAGGAAAATATCAAATAAAGGAAAAAAAAATCTTACACCAAATAAATCAAATGAATAGAGAATAAATGAGACAATATGAATGCTAGATACAAAACACAATATTAGAATTCTCTGCAATATAAAATTAAAGTTATACATTAAAAAACATAGGTATGCAACATATACTAACCATAGTGGTATATAAACTATGCGTTTTACTATACATGCTAACTCTTTTAACCATAGATGTCTGCATTCTGAAACGCACTGAGGTTTTACAGGTACTATTTTCAAACGCAACTTACATAATTAATCAGATTCTCATTGGTGTTTCTCTGCAAATAACAAAGGAGTATAGAAACAACCTTAACCCCTTCAGTACTATGACGCATTTTCATATTCGTTCTGCTTACTATTTGACAATTTTATATAGCTTCAGAAATGTATGTAGGTATTAAAATAGTGAAGATTCTAACCATTCATTTTCTGGCCTAAATAAAATTGTCCAATCATACCCAAGCTGATGGTAAAAATGCGTCCCAGTACTAAAGGGGTTAAAGTGTCCAATAATTCCATATGTAGCGAGTTTACAGAAATGAATGCATATAATCAATCACATAATTACAACTCAATACCCGGATTACTAAAATTCACTTGAAAAAATATCAAATTAAGCACTTTCGTCATTATCCTTACGCTCGTTGGTTTTGCACTGTGCTGGTCAATTCCAATCCTCTACACATGTTTCCGTAAACAAAATATGCAAAGGTAATTCACAACGGCTCCAAAGAATGCATTTGTAATCGGCTTTGGTACATTAAGTGAAAAATATTTTGATGTCAGTTGTGTTATGATAATGTATGTGTGTGGCTTTGTTGGTGATGCTCATGATGCTGCTGCTGTTACCGTTGTTGTTGTTGTTGTTGTTGTAAATATTACTGTCATTTTGTATAAGGAAAGCGGCGTTGGCATTGTTGATATCAGAGTTAGTAGTGATTTTAGTACCAATGGTTGTGGTGGTGGTAGTAATACTAAAAGTGTTGTTATTATTATTATCATTATTATTATTATTATTATTATTATTATTATTATTAGTAGTAGTAGTAGTAGTAGCAGCATAGTGGTAGTAGAATTAATTGTCGTTATTGTTATTATGAGGAGCAGCAGTAGTAGTAGATAGTAGTAGTAGTAGTAGTAGTAGTAGTAGTAGTAGTAGTAGTAGTAGTAGTAGTAGTAGTAGTAGTAGTAGTAGCAGCAGCAGCAAGATTAACAATTATCGTTATTGTTGTTATCAGGAGCAGTAGTAGTAGTGGTGGAAGTTATTGTTGTAGTGATGCTGGCAGTAATGGTAATAGCAGTAGGCTTAATGATACACATAAATGCATCACCATTCCAATTCCACTCTAAAAAGATAGTTAACATTTACGCATGAGCTCGTGTTTTTTTGTTTCGTGGTGGGGAAAGGTAAATGGGTAATCAACCATCACCGGAACGCGCGGCTGCCGAAAATATGAATCAAAAAGTCAGTGCAGAGGAAGTGGATCGGTCTGTCTGTCTGTCTGTCTGTATGCATGTATATATGTATTTCTATGTATATATATGTTTGTTTATTAAAGTCTATTCTCTCTCTCTCTCTCTCTCTCTCTCTCTCTGTGCGTGTGTGTGTGTGTGTGTGTGTGTGTGTGTGTGTGTGTGTGTGTGTGTGTGTGTGTGTGTGTGTGTGTGTGTGTGTTTGCGTCTTATGTCTGTGTCTATACGTCTCTCTCTCTCTCTCTCTCTCTCTCTCTCTGTGTGCGTGTGTGTGTGTGTGTGTGTGTGTGTGTGTGTGTGTGTGTGTGTGTGTGTGTGTGTGTGTGTGTGTGTGTGTGTGTGTGTGTGTTGCGTCTTATGTCTGTGACTGTATGTCTGTGTCTATACGTCTCTCTCTCTCTCTCTCTGTGTGTGTGTGTGTGTGTGTGTGTGTGTGTGTGTGTGTGTGTGTGTGTGTGTGTGTGTGTGTGTGTGTGTGTGTGTGTGTGTGTCTATACGTCTCTCTCTCTCTCTCTCTCTCTCTCTCTCTCTCTCTCTCTCTCTCTCTCTCTCTCTCTCTCTCTCCGTCCATCAAAGAGTTGCTTCCTTTACTAAGCGTCGTATCATAATTAATTTCATACACGCAAAAATATTGGCTTTTTTTATGGAAAACACGGTAATTACAAATCGGACTTTTCTAGTTGTGGAAATTTATATTAAGAAACAAAGTCAGGTGCAATTTGTCTTTTTTTTTTTTTGCACCTGTTTTCGAAATGAGATTGTAGCCATTATATATTTGATGCATTTATATATATGACAAAAATATCCGTTTTTTTAGGTAATTTTGTCTATTTATTCATTTTTGTTTATTAACGCGGCAGATGCATTAACGTCTTTTACGGAATCTAAAAGTACCATGTAATTTATTTATTGATTTATGAATTTCACAGTATGATAAATATCTCTTTCCCTTCCTCACTTCCGCCTGCTCTTCCCTTTCATCACCGTCCCTGATCCTTAATCTCATCTACCCTGCATTGTACTCCTTCGAATTCATCTACACTTTAGTCATAATACCGTTCCTCCTCTTCACCCTATTCTTCTTCCTTTTCCTCCTTCTCCTCTTCCTCCTTCCTCTTATTTTCAACATTTTCCTTTTCCTCCTCCTCTTACGCAAGACATCCACGTGCAATAATGCTTCAGAAAGTCCCTAAAGAAAGATGACACACACTGCTCTCCTCGCTGGCCAGTCGTCACACCAGTTTGTAATTCCTTGCCAAGAACGACTCACCAGGACTCACCAGGCACATCACCAAACCTACACTGCTGTACTTGGTGAAATACATGGTTAGTTTTGTGTAGTATTTTGTTGCTTTGTCGAGTTTTCTTTGATGGAGACGAAAGATACGACAGACAGACAGACAGACAAACAGATTCAATGCAAATATTACTTCTGCTCTCCTCAATCAATGCAAATATCTTTTTATTGTGGCTATCGACTCATCAAAAAAGTGCAAAATACAAAAATTCTAACCTTTTTCCAGTTCTGAAACAGTGTTTTTTTTTTTGACCATTTTCGACAATCAATCATTCAGTAATGAAATCAAAATGGTTTCCTCGAATTAACTTTCATTTTATGTGGAAACACGAAGCGTACAACCTGGCAAACAAACAGACAGTTCTTACTAATATAAACTACTAACTTCCCCTCTTTAACCTCTTCATTACTGCGACGCATTTTTACCTTGAGTTTTTTTATATGATTAGACGATTTTATTAACATTAGGAAGGGTTCATGGAAGACAGAAGATTAATGGCCTGAGTGTTCACTATTCTAATCCCACATAAGTTTCTGAAGCTGTATAAAATCACCAAATAGTAAGCAGAATGAATATGCAAACGTGTTAAAATCTTACTAAAGAATCCGACCACGTGCATGTCACTCACCACCTCACATCACCTCGCCCACTACTACCGCCTCCTTTCACGCCTTCACTTGCCCAACGCTCTCGTTCTTGATTACACGGTTTAGTCTTGTTTGGATCAAGTTCTGTTTATTCCGCAGTTGTGTTCTTTTTCTTCTTCACTATCTACTTCTTCCTTCTTTTCTTTCTCCTCGTAGTAGCATTCCCTTAGTATTCATTCTACTTTTTTCTTCTACATTTCCTTCTCTTTTGCTTATTCTTGTACAATTCCTCTTCTTCATTTTTTGATCTTGTTCTAGTTTTTATTCTTATTAGTACTATCATCATTATCAATATTTCATCTTCCTTCGCTATGTCATTCGCTCTCTTCCTTGGCTGTTTTAATTCTTATTAGTATTTATCATCATTATCTTTAGTCTATCTTCTTCCTTCACTATCCCACTGGCTCTCTCCCTCTGCTGTTTTCATTCTCATCAGTATTATCACCATTATCAATATTCCATCTTCCTTCACTATCCCACTGGCTCTCTTCCTCTGCTGTTTTCATTCTTATCAGTATTATCACTATTATCAATATTCTATCTTCCTTCATTATCCCACTGGCTCTCTCCCTCTGCTGTTTTCCCTCCATCATTACCAGCAGGCGCGGGTTGGAAGGTCAAGGTGTTGAGTTAGGTTATTACAGCAGGCGGCAGCTTCCCCTCCATTAGACCTACTCGTGTACAGTTCAGTAGGCCGGGGAGGGTCCCTGTTTTCTCTTCAAACAAACGTATCTGGGAGTGTTTGCTTTTCGAACCATCGCGTCTACTACTGTTTACATTGTCTATTTCATTCCGCCTAGTGGTGTGGTTTGGTCTTATCCATCCTTGTTTGCTTAGAGTCCCTCCTCTCTACTCCTGTTCCTCATGTATCCATTGATGGTTTTTATTTTGTGTCTTGTTATGAGTGTGTGTGTGTGTGTGTGTGTGTGTGTGTGTGTGTGTGTGTGTGTGTGTGTGTGTGTGTGTGTGTGTGTGTGTGTGTGTGATTAATGTTCATGTGTTTGTCTATTGGTGGTTATTTTACATATGTTTCATAGCGTTGTTTTGGGTTTCTTGATCAGTAGTAGTAGTAGTAGTAGTAGTAGTAGTAGTAGTAGTAGTAGTAGTAGTAGTAGTAGTAGTAGTAGTAGGAGGAGGAGGAGGAGGAGGAGGAGGAGGAGGAGGAGGAGGAGGAGGAGGAGGAGGAGGAGGAGGAGGAGGAGGAGGAGGCAGAGTAGAAGTAGCAGTAGAAATAGCAGTAGAAGTAGAAGTAGTAGCAGTAGCAGTGGAAGCAGAAGGATTAGTAATATTTCAGTTTCTTTCACAAAACATTTTACACACACACACACACACACACACACACACACACACACTAACTCTCAGGACCCCCTGCTACTACTGCAAATATAAAAAAAATTCGTTGTAAAAGTAATTTTCGCCCTGGAGCATAAAAGGAAAGAGCAGAGCGGAAGGAACAAAAATGGCAAACCCCCAATCACTGCAGCAAGACCAACTAGTATTCCATTCCGCAACACTAACTGGAAAGCGAAGGCCACGAAAAGAAACAACCCTAAAAGATATAAACGACACGCAGAAAAAGAAAAAAAATATACAAAAATACAATTAAAAGCAACGAAAAATTATAAAAAGGAAAATGGCAATTGAAATACAGAGTACATACATACATAACAGAGAACATACATGAAATAGAATAAAGAAAACGTGAAAAAAGAGAAAGAGAAAGGACTATAAGTAACAGAAGGAAGGTGAAACATAAAATAGAAGTTGTGACATATACTGTAAAAAAAATATATACATAAAATAAGACGAAAAAAAAAAAAACATTTAAATCTGAAAGCAAGGAATAGTAATTAGAAAAAAGCAGGGAATAATGAAAAAAAAAAAACTGGGACTAAACAAAATGTACGAATGATATTACATCTTACAGTAGAAAAAAAAAATCCCACTTGCTGAAACTCAGACATTAAACATTGAAAAAAAAAATGTAAATAAAATAAATGTAATTCAAAAGAGGATGCAAATGTTGTCATAATCTTATAAAAAAAAAGCATAAAAAATTTCCCACACATGCATATTCAGTACTTTCATTCCCTCATTATTCTAATTCCTCCAACTTACATTAGAAAGTGAAAAAAAAAAATTGAAAAAAAATAAATACATTGCATTAAATGTGTATTACTCCACCACCACCACCACCACCACCACACTCTATCCTTCCTCCTCCTCATCTCCTCCTTTGCTCCTCACCTTTTTAAAGTTGAGATTCCACAGGACTGAACGCAAATCTCGCTCTTACGAACAACTTGATGACGGAGACTTTATCAAGTGATCCGTTGGAGGAGGAGGAGGAGGAGGAGGAGGAGGAGGAGGAGGAGGAGGAGGAGGAGGAGGAGGAGGAGGAGGAGGAGGAGGAGATGGAGATGGAGATGGAGATGGAGATGGAGATGGAGGTGGAGGTGGAGGAGGAGGAGGAGAGGGAGAGACAGAGGGAGAGGGAGAGGGAGAGGGAGAGGAGAGAGAGAGAGGAGAGGAGAGAGGAAGAGGAATAAGAGATGGTGGGACTGAAGAAAGAAAAGAATAAATTGAAGTAAAAGGAGGAGAAATTGAAGGATAAGAAGAAAGACGATTTTAAGAAAGATGTGAAGAAGACTGATAGGAAAAAGGAACAAAGCAACAAAGAAGCAAGAAAAGACACGATAAAACGAGGGAAAAGAGGAAAAGGTGACGGGACAAGGAGGAGGAGGAGGAGGAGGAGGAGGAGGAGGAGGAGGAGGAGGAGGAGGAGGAGGAGGAGGAGGAGAAGGGTAGCTGCGTCTGTATTGATTGCTATATACCAGTCAAGCTGTGTTGGTCTCGATGTCTTGGAGAAAACATTATATCGTTCTTCTTATTTGATATCTTCTCTTCCTTTTCCTCTCTCTTTCCCTCTCCCTCTCCCTCTCTCTCCCACTCTCCCTCTCCCTCTCTCTCTGATTCATTCTTACCAACATATTCTTCAATTTTCTTCTTCCTCCACGCGCTTCCTTTGCCACACGAGATTCTGACCTAAACATTCCTCTGGCGCCAGGTTTCCTCTCTCTCTCTCTCTCTCTCTCTCTCTCTCTCTCTCTCTCTCTCTCTCTCTCTCTCTCTCTCTCTCTCTCTCTCTCTCTCTCTGATCTCAGTCACTTCACTTTCTCTTAAATTCTTTTCCTTTTACCATCTACGTTTCAGTTTCTTTCATCGATGTTTGCTTTGTTTTCATTCTCTCTCTCTCTCTCTCTCTCTCTCTCTCTCTCTCTCTCTCTCTCTCTCTCTCTCTCTCTAATGTACGCACGCACTCTCACAAGTCTTCCTATAAAGGCGTGCATTGTGACCTGATTAGAAACAAAGCACAAGGAAACACCAGGCAAATTTTAACCCACAGACTGACAGAAGGTGCAGAGAGAGAGAGAGAGAGAGAGAGAGAGAGAGAGAGAGAGAGAGAGAGAGAGAGAGAGAGAGAGAGAGAGAGAGAGAGAGAGAGAGAGAGAGCTCCTAGTAAACATCGCGGTACCTTAGGTGTATAATGGGAGGTTATATTAAGACTTTTGGCTTCTCCTCCTCCTCCTCTTTCTCTTCCTCCTCTTCCTCTTCTTCCTCCTCCTCCTTCTTCTTCTTCTTCTCCTCCTCCTCCTCCTCCTCCTCCTCCTCCTCCTCCTCCTCCTCCTCCTCCTCCTCCTCCTCCTCCTCCTCCTCCTCCTCCTCCTCCTGCGTGACGTTAAGACTTGAAAATTTACGGGAGGCTGTTGTTGTCATCTCTCTCTCTCTCTCTCTCTCTCTCTCTCTCTCTCTCTCTCTCTCTTGTGTGTGTGTGTGTGTGTGTATGTGTGTGTGTGTGTGTGTGTGTGTGTGTGTGTGTGTGTGTGTGTGTGTGTGTGTGTGTGTGTGTGTGTGTGTGTGTGTGTGTGTGTGTGTGTGTGTGTGTGTGTGTGTGTGTGTGTGTGTGTGTGTGTGTGTGTGTGTGTGTGTGTGTGTGTGTGTGTGTGTGTGTGTGTGTGTGTGTGTGTGTGTGTGTGTGTGTGTGTGTGTGTGTGTGTGTGTGTGTGTGTGTGTGTGTGTGTGTGTGTTTATATTAAGCTGATGTAGTGTTTTGTTTTCGTCTTGTCTGTCTTCTGCTCATTATCCTTCTCCTTCTCTTCCTCCCTTTCCTTATTTTTTTCCTTCTTTCTCATTTCCCTCTTCCTGTCTTGCATAGTGGTGATTTTATTTCTCATTATTTCATGTAATGGTTATCAGGGTTTTTATTTCTCTCTCTCTCTCTCTCTCTCTCTCTCTCTCTCTCTCTCTCTCTCTCTCTGTCTGTCTGTTTGCCACCTCCTACCTCTCTGCCACCACGTCTCCTCTGCAACTCCTCACCCCACCTCTCTCTCTCTCTCTCTCTCTCTCTCTCTCTCTCTCTCTCTCTCTCTCTCTCTCTCTCTCTCTCTCTCTCTCTCTCTCTCTCTCTTTCTACATACCTTCCTTTTTGTTCAATTACTTATTTTATCGTCTTTCGTCACCATTCCTCGACTTAATTTTCACCTCTCTCTCTCTCTCTCTCTCTCTCTCTCTCTCTCTCTCTCTCTCTCTAATATCAGGTGTTGGCAGGATACTGGACATGTGAAGCTGCCAAGATTCACCCACCCGCCCACTCATCACCCTCTCCGCCCACGTTAACACCCACCCGTCTCCCACCATCCACCTGTCACCGCCCACTTCCTCCCAGACAACTCTATAGTTCTGTGGCATTTTTTTTTTCCTTAAATAGACTGTGTTCCGTAACGCTCTGCTCTCTCATGTCTATTTTCAAAGGGTATAGACACGATAACCGGTATTTATTAAGCTTTTTTAACTGTTGATTAGGTAAAAAAACTTGTTTATTTGTGACTTGAATCTGTAAAAACGCCATTAAAAACTCGTGTCACTTCAGCTAGAGCGTTTTGAAAGTAGTGTAGGTGTGGAAAAAAATTTATAGTCGTTTTCTTTCCTCTTTTTCTCCCATACATCTTTTCCCTTTCTTGTCTTTTGATCTTCTTGTCCATCTCTCTCTCTCTCTCTCTCTCTCTCTCTCTCTCTCTCTCTTGCTTCTTGGTTCCTCGTCTCCCTTTATCCTTTTTATCATACTTTTTATTCTGGCACACGATGTTTTTCCTTCTCCTTTTCCTTGTATTTCTCTTTCCTTTTTCTCCTCTCGTCTATTGTCTCTTTTTTTTCTCTCGCTATTCTCACTAGGTTGTCTAATGTTTGTTCTTCTTTTGTGTTTCAGTGTGATTCTCTTCTGTTCCTCATCTACTTATCTTTTATCTATATTACTTCCTTTTTTCTCTACTTTTGCCTTTTTTACTTCTTCTTAATAAGTTTTTTGGTACTTATTTGTTTCTTATTTATGTTTCTCTTTTCTTGCTTACTTCAATTTCTGCCTTTTATATTCCTTCAAGTTCTTTTTCTTCTTCTGTTTTCCTGTTATCACTTCTATCTTCTTCCCATTATCTTCATTATCTTCTTATTCTCCCTGTTATCCTTTCTTCAATTCTCTGCTTCATTCTTTAATCATTTCTCTTCCTTTTTCTTTTTCCTTTTCCATCTTGACTCTATCATTCTCAGCTTATCTTCGTTTTATACATCGTTTTTCTATCCATATTTCTTTCTTTACTTTTCGTCTTCCTTCTTCTTTCTTTCTTTCTTTCATTCTCTGTATCACTCCTCTTTTCTCCCTTACATGTTTTCTCTTTCTTCTCTTCTTTTGATCTTCTTGTCCATCTCTCTCTCTCTCTCTCTCTCTCTCTCTCTCTCTCTCTCTCTCTCTCTCTCTCTCTCTCTCTCTTCTCTTCTTGGTCCCTCGTCTCCCTTAATCCTTCTTCCTCCTTCTCTCATACTTTTTTTTCTCTTTTTCATTTCTCCAGTTTCTATTTCATTTATTTTTATTTCTTCTATACTGGATTAAATTTTTCATTCCCTCTTTACGAATTTCCTCCTCCTTCTCCTCTTTCTCCTCCTCCTCTTCTTCCTCTTCCTTCAGTTCCAGGAACGGTACTTACTATTTACACACACACACACACACACACACACACACACACACACACACACACACACACACACACACACACACACACACACACACACGAACTCTCTCTCTCTCTCTCTCTCTCTCTCTCTCTCTCTCTCTCTCTCTCTCTCTCTCCCTCTCTCCCTCTCGTGCACTTCAGGTTATTCTCAGTCACATTGCCGAGAGAGAGAGAGAGAGAGAGAGAGAGAGAGAGAGAGAGAGAGAGAGAGAGAGAGAGAGAGTCCACAATTAATCAACTCAACCACGGAAAATCAGAAACTCTTGGATTCGTTCAAGATACTCAGTAAACCTTGATTCCCCGCGTGGCTGAGGGAGAGAATAACTGGAGGGAAGGAAGAAAAGGAAGGGAGGGAAGGAGGAAGAAAGTGGAGGGGATGGAGTTAATGGAGGGAATAAGTGGAGGGAAGGATGGAAGAGAGTGAAGGGAATGTAAAAAATGGAAGAAACGAAACGGAGGAGGAGGAGGAGGAGGATGAAGAGGAAAGAGGAATAAGTCAAGAAAAACAGTGAGAGAGAGAGAGAGAGAGAGAGAGAGAGAGAGAGAGAGAGAGAGAGAGAGAGAGAGAGAGAGAGAGAGAGAGAGAGAGAGAGACTAAAGTTGCATGGAAGGATAAGGGATTAATTTCTGAGGCGGAGGAAGAGAGGAATATAGGAGGAAGGACATATAGAAGGAAAGAAGAAAGCTGAAGGAGAGGAGGAGGGAGGAAGAGATGACAGGCGAAGAAAGGTCAGAGGAAGATGAAAACTAGTCAAATTGAACACAAGATCATAATGGAAACTGAAAACATCCACACACATGTTAGTCTGTAATTAAACAAACAGGTATATCCATCTAGCTTTCCTATTCACAAGTCTGGCTGATATATAAAAGTTTCCCATACTCTCTACACTAACACCGTAATTACAAAGTCTATCTCAGTTCGTCACCACTCTATCTGTGAACCAATTTCCTGCTGTCTCTTTTTTAAGCCAACTCTATCAAGCCTGAACTCGTTACCTCTTGTCTATTCAAGATTATTGTTTTAACCATAATTTATTTTCTCATTTTCCTTCACCTTTTATTCTTCTTTACTTTTTTGTTGTCTATTTCTTTTTACTTCATATATAGTTCTTTCTTTCTCTCTGTCTCTTCGTCTCTCTCTCTCTCTCTCTCTTTCTCTTTCTCTCTCACCTCATGACATTAATATATTCTACCATTGCTCCATCATACCTCCCTCCATACCGCCCTACTGGTAGACACTCTTTGCAAACATAATAACATAAGAAAATAAGGGAAGCTGCAAAGAAAACATCAATCCAACATGTGGTAGTCCATGAATCATACTACCGACTGACTGGCTGACTGACTGACTGACTGACTGACTAACTGAATAACTGTCGGGCTGAATGTGTGAGAAAGGAAAGAGAGAAAAGACTGTAGCAGAAACTAGACACATGGATCAAGGAAAGAGAGAAAAGATTAGCAGAAACTGGACAAATGGAACAAGGAAAAGAGATCATCAAGTCCATGTATCATACTACTTACCTATTTTAACCTACCATTCCCATTCATAAATCAGTCTAATCTTCTTTCAGAGCTCCCTGATGACTCTCACTGACAACCTGATTACTGAGTCTATTCCATCCTTATTTTCACTGCCTCGTATATTGATATTACGAAGCGTTCATTCTTTCCACTCATCTTTCACTACATGAGCTCACACCTGCCTTTTCTTTCAGCTCTACCTTTCAGCTCTACCTCTCTAAAGCAAAGCATCAAACATACTCGTAATGTTTGCTCTTTGAATCTGATTTCTTTCCCTGGTGCTTTCAATTTCTCCACCGCTTCTTTCCTGGGGTTTTATTTATTTTTTCCTGTCGTTTCTTTGCCCTCCACCACTCACGACCATAACATTAAACATACAAACTATTTAAGGTTATCATTTACTTTTCTACCGTGATTTTTTCTCTTTGTTTCCTCGTTTCCTCGATTCATTTAATCTTCTTTTCTTTTCCTTCCCTCTTTGTTTATTTTGTCCTCACTCATTTTTTTTTTTTTCAATTTCTCCATTTTTCCTTATTTCATACATTCTTCTTTTTGTTGATATTGGTCTCACTTTCTTTATTCTGCCTTTAGGTACCTACACTCTCTCACTCTCTCGATCACACGTCCATACACAAGACACAAAAACAACAATGGGCGCACAGCCTCATATAAACTCACACAGGTTGCTCTGTCTTGCTTCCAGTGCTTTCATTTTTGTCTTGTGTCCCAAACTCTCTGGCTTGTTGACGTTACTTTATTGTGTCTTAGCGCTGA